>NC_053026.1:40073395-40186156 GCF_003073215.2 Triticum urartu | reverse complement strand
CTTTGGCTCCCCTTGTGTCGAATCAATAAATTTGTGTTGAATACTTTACCCTCGAAAACTGTTGCGATCCCCTATACTTGTGGGTTATCATATATGAAAGTGATATCATAGGAGACTCTCTATCATGAAGATCATGGTGCTACTTTGAAGCACAAGTGTGGTAAAAGGATAGTAGCATTGTCCCTTCTCTCTTTTTCTCTCATTTTTTTATTTGGGCCTTTTCTCTCTTTTTTTATGGCCTCTTTTTTTTAGTCCGGAGTCTCATCCCGACTTGTGGGGGAATCATAGTCTCCATCATCATTTCCTCACTTGGGACAATGCTCTAAAAATGATGATCATCACACTTTTATTTACTTACAACTCAACAATTACAACTCAATACTTAGAACAAAATATGACTCTATGTGAATGCCTCCGGCGGTGTACCGGGATATGCAATGAATCAAGAGTGACATGTATGAAAGAATTATGAACGGTGGCTTTGCCACAAATACAATGTCAACTACATGATCATGCAAAGCAATATGACAACAATGGAGCGTGTCGTAATAAACGGAAAGGTGGTAAGTTGCATGGCAATATATCTCGGAATGGCTATGGAAATGCCATGATAGGTAGGTATGGTGGCTGTTTTGAGGAAGGTAAATGGTGAGTGTATGATACCGGCGAAAGGTGCGCGGTATTAGAGAGGCTAGCAATGGTGGAAGGAAGAAAGTGCGTATAATCCATGGACTCAACATTAGTCATAAAGAACTCATATACTTATTGCAAAAATCTACAAGTTATCAAAGCAAAGTATTACGCGCATGCTCCTAGGGGGATAGATTGGTAGGAAAAGACCATCGCTCGTCCCCGACCGCCACTCATAAGGAAGACAATCAATAAATAAATCATGCTCCGACTTCATCACATAACAGTTCACCATACGTGCATGCTACGAGAATCACAAATTAACACAAGTATTTCTCAAATTCGCAACTACTCAACAAGCATGACTCTAATATCACCATCTCCAAATCTCAAAACAATTATCAAGTATCAATCTTCTCATACTATTCAACACACCCATAAGAATTTTTTTATTAATCTTGAATGCCTAACATAATTGAAGCAAATTACCACGCTCTTTTGTAGGACTCTCAAAATAGTCTAAGTGAAGCATGAGAGAACAATAGTTTCTATAAAACAAATCCACCACCGTGCCCAAAAAGATATAAGTGAAGCACTAGAGCAAAAACTATATAACTCAGAAGATATAACTGAAGCACATAGAGTATTATAACAATTTCCGAATCATGTGTGTCTCTCTCAAAAGGTGTGTACAAGATTCTCCAAGCAAAACACATATCATGTGGTAAATAAAAATATAGCTCCAAGTAAAGTTACCGATGGAAGTAGACGAAAGAGGGGATGCCTTCCGGAGCATCCCCAAGCTTTGGCTTTTAGGTGTCCTTAGATTATCTTGGGGTGCCATGGGCATCCCCAATCTTAGGCTCTTGCCACTCCTTGTTCCATAATCTATCAAATCTTTTACCCAAAACTTTAAAACTTCACAACGCAAAACATAAAGTAGAAAATCTCGTGAGCTCCGTTAGCGAAAGAAAACAAAACACCACTTCAAGGTACTGTAATGAAATCATTCTTTATTTATATTGGTGTTAAACCTACTGTATTCAAACTTCTCTATGGTTTATAGACTATTTTACTATCCATAGATTCATCAAAATAAGCAAACAACACACGAAAAACAGAATCTGTCAAAAACAGAACAATCTGTAGTAATCTGTAGCTAACACAAGTTCTGGAACCCCAAAAATTATAAAATAAATTGCTGGACGTGCGTAATTTATCTATTAATCATATTCAAAAATAATTAACTAAATATAACGTTCCAAATAAAAATGTCAGCAATTCTCGTGAGTGCTAAAGTTTCAGTTTTTTTACAGCAAGATTAAAAAGACTTTCCCCAAGTCTTCCCAACGGTTCTACTTGGCACAAACACTAATTAAACACAAAAAACACAACCAAAACAGAGGCTAGATAAATTATTTATTTAATAACAGAAAGGAAAAATATTGGGTTGTCTCCCAATAAGTGCTTTTCTTTAAAGCCTCTTAGCTAGGCCTAAGATTTCAACGATGCTCACATGAAAGACAAGAATTGAAGCACAAAGAGAGCATCATAAAACACATGACAAACACACCTAAGTCTAACATACTTCCTATGCATAGGAATCTTATAGGCAAACAAATTATCAAGGCAAGCAAAAACTAGCATATGCAAGGAAGCGGAAAGAAACAATAGCAATCTCAACATAACGAGAGGTAATTTAGTAACATGAAATTTCTACAACCATATTTTCCTCTCTGATAATAATTACATGTAGCATCATAAGAAAATTCAACAAAATAGCTATCACATAAAATATTTTAAACATGATCCACATGCATGCAAAGTTGACACTCTTTCTAAATAGTGGGATTAACATTAACTAAAATCATGACCTCTTCAAACCCACTTTTATCAAAAACTTCATAAGATTGAACATTATCCAAATATGTGGGATCTAGAGTTGACACTCTTCCAAACCCACTTTTAATAATATTGCAAACACTATTATCAATCTCATATTCATCATGGGGCTTAAATAAATTTTCAAGATCATAAGAAGAATCACCCCAATCATGATCATTGCAACAAGTAGAGGACATAGCAAAACTAGCATCCCCAAGCTTAGGCCTTTGCATATCATTAGCACAATTCACATAAAATAGAATTTATAATAAAATCATTGCAATCATGCTTTTTATTCAAAGATGTATCGTGAATTGCTTCATAAAGTAATTCATCACACTTTTCAGATTCACAAATTTCAAGCAAAACCTTATAAAGATAATCTAGTGCACAAAACTCACTAGCAATTGGTTCATCATAATTGGATCTCTTAAAAAGATTAGCAAGCGGATGAGGATCCATAGATCTTAGGTTCTCTGTTTAGTAATAAATAAACAACTATTCCAATCAAATGAGCAAATGAGCCAAGTAAGACATTAAAGCAAACGGAAAAAAGGCGAACGGAAAAGAGGGCGAATAAAAACGACAAGGGTGAAGTGGGGGAGAGGAAAATGAGAGGCAAATGGCAAATAATGTAATGCAGGAGATAAGGGTTTGTGATGGGTATTTGGTATGTTGACTTTTGCGTAGACTCCCCGGCAACGGCGCCAGAAATCCTTCTTGCTACCTCTTGAGCACTGCGTTGGTTTTCCCTTGAAGAGGAAAGGGTGATGTAGTAAAGTAGCGTAAGTATTTCCCTCAGTTTTTGAGAACCAAGGTATCAATCGAGTAGGAGGCCACGCACGAGTCCCTCGCACCTACACAAACAAATAAAATCCTCGCAACCAATGCAATAAAGGGGTTGTCAATCCCTTCACGGTCACTTACGAAAGTGAGATCTGATAGATATGATAAGATAATATTTTTGGTATTTTTATGATAAAGATGCAAATTAAAGAAAGCAAAATAAACGGAAAAGGAGATAGCTTGTTGACGGAAGATCAATATGATGGAAAATAGACCCGGGGGCCATAGGTTTCACTAGTGGCTTCTCTCGAGAGCATAAGTATTACAATGGGTAAACAAATTACTGTTGAGCAATTGAAAGAATTGAGCATAGTTATGAGAATATCTAGGTATGATCATGAATATAGGCATCACGTCCGAGACAAGTAGACCGACTCTTGCCTGCATCTACTACTATTACTCCACAAATCGACCGCTATCCAGCATGCATCTAGAGTATTAAGTTCAAGAGAACAGAGTAACGCTTTAAGCAAGATGACATGATGTAGAGGGATAAACTCATGCAATATGATATAAACCCCATCTTGTTATACTCGATGGCAACAATACAATATGTGCCTTGCTACCCCTACTATCACTAGGAAAGGGCACCGCAAGATTGAACCCAAAGCTAAGCACTTCTCCCATTGCAAGAAAGATCAATCTAGTAGGCCAAACCAAACTGATAATTCGAAGAGACTTGCAAAGATAACCAATCATACATAAAAGAATTCAGAGAAGATTCAATATTGTTCATAGATAAACTTGATCATAGACCCACAATTCATCGGTCTCAACAAACACACCGCAAAAGAAGATTACATCGAATAGATCTCCACGAGAGAGGGGGAGAACTTTGTATTGAGATCCAAAAGGAGAGAAGAAGCCATCTAGCTAATAACTATGGACCCGAAGGTCTGAAGTAAACTACTCACACTTCATCGGAGAGGCTATGGTGTTGATGTAGAATCCCTCCGTGATCGATGCCCCCTTCGGCGGAGCTCCGGAGAAGGCCCCAAGATGGGATCTCACGGGTACAGAAAGTTATGGCGGTGGAATTAGGGTTTTGGCTCCGTATCTGGTAGTTTGGGGGTACGTAGGTATATATAGTAGGAAGAAGTACATCGGTGGAGCAATGTCGGCCCCACGAGGGTGGAGGGCGCGCCTGGGGGGGTAGGCGCACCCCCTACCTTGTGCCCTCCTGGTTGCTTTCTTGACGTAGGGTCCAAGTCCTCTGGATCATGTTCGTTCCGAAAATCACGTTCCCGAAGGTTTCATTCCGTTTGGACTCCGTTTGATATTCTTTTTCTGCGAAACTCTGAAATAGGCAAAAAGCAATAATTCCGGGCTGGGCCTCCGATTAATAGGTTAGTCCCAAAAATAATATAAAAGTGTATAATAAATCCCAATAATGTCCAAAACATGATATAATATAGCATGGAACAATAAAAAATTATAGATACGTGGAGACGTATCAGCGATGCATAACGTAAGCAGACACGGAAGAGTGCGACCTCTCTTGCGGACCCGTGTAGTCCTCGAGGTCATCCTCTCAGTTGATGATGGTAATGCAGTTGTCGTGGCTGCCGGCGGCGGGGAAGAAGATTTGAGGCGGCGAAAGACAGTCTGGAGAGCGGATCCCTACTGTGGTGTACCCTTCCGTCGTTGGAGCAGCTGAGCTGGGGGGGAACACAGCACCGCAGGAGCAGGCCAAACCACACAAGGTTTTCATTGACACATATCTGTAATAGAAGTAATTGTGTAAGGGCTTGTTTGAATTTGAGGATTCTAACAATGCAGGGATAGGAAATAGGCAGGAATAGGATAGGAATGCACGTGCAAAACAGAGAATTTAAAAACACATGATTTTTGCAATCTGGGTGTTTGGTTCACAAGAATTGGAAGATCACAGGATGCAAAGAAGCATGGTGAGATTAAGTCAAACCACAACAAATTGTACGGTTATAATGCTATTATGCTACTATCTCTTAGTCTTGTGCTTCATGAATAAGAATTTGAAAAGGAGGGCAAGTGGAAATTAAAATTCCTACGGTTTTTCTTTCAAGGAGACACTAAAGGAACAAATCATATAGTTTTCCTTTCCTCCATTCCTTTGCACCAAATTCATGAAAAGTAGTACCAAAGGAAACTTTCCAATTCCTATGTTTTTCATTCACTTTTCCTTTCAAGAACTGGCGATTCTAGTAGGCAGGCTTGAGCAAGGAATAGCCTACACTAAAAAAATGTTTTTCTGCTACTTCTATTACTTTGGACCCATGCCACTACCCTACTAGCTCAACTCCCAGGGCCATCGACAAATGCACATCTCAAACGCGCAGAGATAAATAATGATGGCGTTCAAGAGAGTCCATCATGGATAGCTAAGTTGTCTGGTACCTCACTGCTTGTCATATAGTAGGATAAAATAATCGTATTTCTCGTTACTCCGTGTGCTCAGTGGACAATATATATAACATGTAGAGTAAAAAAGATATGCAACAAGTGTACAACCTCTTTGGCGAAGCCATGTCAATCTCAGCGTGATTGGGTTGGCTGGTGAGGATGCTCCGGTTGACTTGGCTGTCGGAGGGGAAGAAGATCTTAGGCATCTGGAGATGGAGCCCGAGGTACTACTCCACTGTGATGGATGGTTTCGTCGTTGGAGCAGCTCCGGTGAGCTGTACGACGCCGAGGCTGAAGCAGGACAAGAGAGACAACGTTAACCTGAGTGGAATTCTAATAGCATCTCCAATAGATGACGTAAAATACATAACCACAAAGTGCTAGATGTAAAATACATCAGCCGCTCATCTCTGAACTTAACTGTTGAAACTGAATTTAACTGTCGAAACTGAACTTGACTGTCGAAACTGAATTTTACTGTCAAAACTGAACGCACTAGAGGTGAGGCTACACGTCAGTCGACTGACTTTTTCATCTTTGGTCAGTCGATTTTGTAGCCGTTGGATATGAAATCAAGGGCCTGGAGTTCATCATCAACCTCCACCCCCCTAAGCCGCCAGCCACCACCGGCCAAACAGCCGGCCGCGGCCGGCGGTGCGCCGCCCCGCCCGCCCCGAAAACACTCCCCACTGCCGGTCCGCCGCTGCCCCGGCCATCCCTCTAGGCCCTCCCCGTCCCGAGCTTTTTATCCGACGATCCCCACGCCACCGCCCCACCACCACCGGCGACCACCGCCCCCACACTTAACCCTAAGATAGATAGTGGGGTACCTCTCCGGCGAGCCCCCCTCCCTGCTGCGGCTGGTTCTTCCTTAACTCTGGCGAGCTCCCCACCCCCTGAAAATTGACTGACCCAAAAGTCGATTCAGTCGACTGAAGTGTAGCTAAATAGGAGCAGCGTCGCAAGCAAGAGCAAGAGCGAGAGCAGCAGCGCGAGCAAGAGCAAGAGCAGACAAGGCAGGGGACCGAGAGCAAGAGCAAGAGCAGAGCAGCAGCGGGAGCGGCAGCTAAAGCAGCAGCAGCTCCTACTGATGTGGACGTCGCCACCGAGGGAGCGACGCCGTGGAGGAAGTGGCCGGCAACGCCGCCGTGGATGGAGCCGCGCCGTGTCGGCTCGGGACCGATTGCCGGCAGCTCCGTGAGATCGAATCAAGAAGAAAATGCGGCGATCAGTGTACAACCTCTTTGGTGGCGCCGATTAGGCCGCAGCTTCATCCGAGGAAACGGTGATGATGATGCTCTTATGGTGGTGCAAGTGAAGACGGTAGTGTGGGAATGGAGGTGGCACGAAAGACGAGGGGAACGTCGGGGCAGCTCCTTGGAGGTGGAGGACGGGGTGGCTGAACCGGCGGGACGGCCAGATCGACGACGGATCCTCATCCAGTACGGTGGATGAGGGACGTCGAGGTGTTGCTGTGGACGACGTCGTCGGGGAAGAGGCTCCGGCTGGGTGGCGGACGGAGGAGGGTGTGGGGCTTCACAGGTTTTCCCGTCCTCGGTGTACGAATGGGTGGGCGGATGGGATGGGAGTGGGGAACCATGGCTTAGGGACACGCTTGTCCGAAATGTGGGGTATGTTACGAAAGTACCCCCACCGATTTGAGGCGGTTCTTTCGGTTCAGGGGTATCACGGGCATTTCGTGTGTCGGGATTTCACAGAAGGTGGGAGTTTTCGCGCGTGTTGTAATTTTGGAATAGCAAGGCGCGGGTTTAGATGGAGAGAGTTGTCGGAGCACAAAGATACAAAGATTTATCTTAAAATATTTCGGGGCAACAAGGAGTGGGTTGAAGAGGCGGGAGTTTTGCAGCACAATAGACAGAGACGCTAGCTTCAAATTTCGGCATAACAAGGCGCGGCTTGAAACTTCAGGAGAACAAGCTTAACGTGTACCAAAAATGACAATTTAGACTAGTATGATATACTACGTACAATGTGTTTAACACGCACAACACACACAGACACCATTTAGACTAGTAAGGTACACGTGAATTGCACGCATGAGATTTGGCAACCAAATTATAAATAAATACCACATTATAGCATGTAAGTTTTGAGTCATATATACATGATGTAGATATTCATTTAATCTTATATTTACTAATCGGAAGCACCAACAGAGGCTCCACGTCAATTTTCACAAAATACGCTTATTGTCCATCGGATCTCCATATTAACTATTGACAGCCATTAGATGAATTATCACAGAGTCCTTGCCTTTTGTCCCACCATATGCCTCTTTTACAAAAAAACATGGGCCACCGCAAGAAACAGTCGCCTCCTCCCCATCATCCTCATCCCCCACGCCTCTCCAAACAACCACGACCAGCCTCTCCACAATTCCCTTCTCTCCAACCACGCTGCAATCCGTGTTTTTTGCGGGTAAGATTGGATCCGGAGCCTTCATCCTCTTGATCTTCTCCGGTTGATGATAGTAGTTGCTACCTCCCTTTTGCCAGGATCCTCCCCATCGTCCTGTTCACATATCCCCAGAAATTCCAAAACATTCTCACTACAAACCAGCCTCCCCCAGGTTCTCATCTCTCCAATCGTTCGGCCTCCTGCAATCCATGTTTCTCTGCGGGTAAGATTGAATCAGAAACCATCATCATCTTGATCTTCTCCTGTTGATAGTAGTCGTTGCCCTCTGTGTCTAGGATCTCCTTTGAGACAAATCTGATGCTTTGTATCTGGAAAAGGCGTGGGAAGTAGTTTCATTCGTCCAGGAATATATGGATACGATCCAGCCACTCGGGACAAACACAAAAGAATTAGTACGTGTAACTCCAGGGATCTCTTTAACATCACGGAGTGACATGGAGCTGCAGACATGTCCTTGGAGGACAGGTTGACTTGCACCTGCAGTCTACAATCTCTTAAACAAATGAGCAGCACCGTTCAGTTGTGGGCTTGCAGCAGGTTGGCGAGTGAATGGTCATAGAAGGAATACAACAGGCATGTCGACTGCTATGTATTCCATTCAAGCCGACAACCACCTTTGCAACAGGTGTGCTGTTTTCTTCAAGAAATTTTAGAGAAAATCATCGATTTATTTAGCATTAGATAAATCAGTTTGTCGAGCTGAGCTCTTTATTTGTTCTTACATAATCGGGTCATAATGTGAGAGATGGGAGAACACACCTCCACAAGTAGCATATTATAATTACTGAGATTAGTTGCAAGGATAACGGAGTGCAATTTTCTGATTCAGTGATCTGCAGGGTTAAAGAACTTATATTATGTAGCAATTGGCAATGGAATAGTGTTGACTTAATAAATTGGCTTTAAGGATAAATTCATTGGTGCATTTCTTACGAATACTAGCAATATGCTGGGAGCAATATGTAGCAAACAGTTAAAATTTAGAAACTTCTTTAGATTTCTGGAATAATCCACCTTCCGCAAAAAAGGAATAATCCATCTAAATATGTTTTTAATATACGTGGAGAACTTCTTAGTAGTTCGTATGTCCAGATATTAGGATACTAAAGTATGATGCTCTTTCTAATAATCAGGCAGAATGTAGCATTTCTGGAAGTGTATAGAGAAATTGTCCTTGAAAAGTTGAAATAACGTGAGAGATGCACATAAATCCAAGCACGTAGAGAGGACAATATAGCAGTGGAATGGCCATCACATCTTAGAGTAGGTTTGTGAAGAAGTAATCTCGGCACAGGGGCCAATTAACTAATAGTTATATTGGGAATACATGAGGTCAGACCGATATTATTTTTTGAGAAAACGTAGCAGCCTGATTAAGTGTTCCAACATGTGCGAAACATTGAGCTGCCCATCACAAAAATGTAATTTGGTTTTGATCCTTATCATTAAAATTCATCCCTATATTTTGCTGATTGGAACTGTCCTTAGTCTTTTTTTAATTTTGCCGGAACTGTCCTTTGTTTTCTTTGAATTTTACGGGAACTGTCGTACGTTGTCCAAGATGCTCTCTGATATTTGCATTTTCTCTTCAAAGATAGACATTTTAATGTGGTGTTAATATAGCTTTATTCTAATAGGTTCCAAACAAGTTTGTGGGCAGGAGTTATAACGGTCATGTTTGTGACTTCCAGTTCTAATGAACATCATTTATCAGAACGTGGTGAATGAAATTATTTTGGTGCGCAAACCGAAATGTATTAGATTGTGAGAAGTCAAATTTCTTAAACTGTGACTGCCATGTTGTATAAAACCATTTTGATCAGGAATGGAAAAATGAAAACTAATGGTGACATACAAATACATACCTTGGTACTAACATATATGTACAAAAGATAACTATAAACATACATCATGCCGATGCCAACTTCAACTAATTATTTAGCTCGGTTAATATGATGTGCGGTTTGATCCCTGCACAAGTGAAACATTTATGAAAAGACTTCTTTGTCTCAGAAGCTTAATTATTACATTTAGCAAAGATCAAATATCTCACTGATTTGTGGGTACCTCATTTGCATTTTGATGATTAGGAGTTAAAATCCAAATTTTATTATTTACATTACTCCACATACATAGTCTACCAAATGTACTACCAAAAGAATGTAGACAAGCAGTATATTTGACTTTTTAAGTAAGGGCAACACATTATTTCAAGGATTGTACTTCGCTAGCCCGTGCAGATGCACGGGTTGATGACTAGTTCTTATAGTTCATTTCATTCAAAATCATCTAGTTTTTATAAGGAAGCTAATCTATTTTAAAATTTATGGAATTGTGCGTTGTAAGGCATAAAGTAAACACAAATCATGTAGAAAAACATTTGGGCAATTATGATACGGAAGATTCTAGAACAAAGAAGAAGTGCTTGTGTTTTGAGGTTTGTGCATTATGCTTAAGTTCAACCATAGAGTCTTCTAGATTGTACATGTGGCAAAATCTGGTGGAATCTAAATGATATGCAATGGCCAGTAGTGCACAAATTTGCCAGCTCTGCACCATCGAATAGGCCTCATCCAACGACCATCTTTTAAAGTTAAAGTTATCCGCACACTATATAAAAAATATAAAATATAATATATATATATATATATATGGGTATAGATATAAATATGTGATGCGAAAGCCACCCATCATCTCTAATTAGAATAGTGTGTCCATGCACGGATGCAATGTGGCCAAACGATGTCTGCCATCGGTATCTCAAATTCAAACCAGTCTGACCTTGTTCAATGTGTATACATTACAGCATGCTCGTTTCCAGACCACACCGCGCAGATCTCCATTATATTCATGCATGCATGGGTTTCAAACATCATGATCTCTTATTCAAATATTTGAATTCAACTTTACATTGATTATGACCTCACCTAGTCTTTTACACCCACACATTAGTCCTTTAGATCGGTCTCCCATGAAGGCACACACACACACACACATCCCCCTCTCCATCATATCGGGCATTCTTTATCTCTCACGTGCATGCACAACAATCGATGTTCCTCTATGTGTGTGTGTGTGTATAGCTAGGTCTTTCATAGTTTTTCACATAAACCGATCAATCTATATATCTAGTGAGGTCTCACCCTCTTTCCCACGTCAACATCGATCAATCTATACCTCTCTATATAGGATTACATATATAGCTAATACACCCAAATTAATTATATATCCAACACCCCCCTCTCATCATCCATGCCTTCCGCATCATCTCTCAGACGCGCGCATAATGGCGAAGCCAGGGGGCAGCAAGCCCCGCCCCCCCCCCCCTAACATCACTATACATCGAGGCTAATATGAATGTGATCATTAGACAATTGCTGGTAAAAATGGTTTAAGTTGATGAATTGGCCCTCCTCGTAAAGGATTAGCAATGCTTGGCCCCCTAGCTCATGGGCCATTTTTCATGGCTCCGCCACTGCGCAACAGCTCACGTTCTCGCCCCCTCTCTCTAAATATCAATCTCACAGTTGTGCACTCCTTCATAGTCTCCCTCCACTCGTCCCCTCGCACCAGCTTCTAGCCCCCACCGGATTTTGCCTCATGTACAATATAGCAGACTCCATGGTTGAACTTAAGCATAATGCACAAATCTCAAAACAACAGTGGTTCTCCTTTGTTCTAGAATCTTCCATATCATAACATCCCAAACTTTTTTTCTAGTTGAATTGCCATTTGTTTTTACTATATGCTTTACAACGCACTATTCCATGAATCATAAAATAGATTAAGGGCTTCTTTGATTCAAAGGATTCTCAAAGGAATTTTGGAGGATTCTAATCCTTAGGAATTTTTCCTATCTTGGTTGTTTGATTCGTAGGATTGTAAACCATAGGAATATTTCCATATGATTCATTTGCACTAGATTTCATAGGAAACATCCCATCCACTCAAAGCTCTTGGAAAGAATCCTGCATTTTTTCTATGCATAATCAAACACTCATACAATCCTGTAGGATTCAAGACGACATTCCACTCTAATCCCATGTTCTTCCTATTCCCGTGTTTTAAAAATCCTACGAATCAAAGAGGCCCTAGGTTTTTATAAAAACTAATTGATTTTGAATGAGATGAACTACAAGAATTAAATGAAGGTCTACATCAGGCATATATGACTCAGAGCTTACATGCTATAGTGTGGTATTTATTCATAATTTGGTTGCAAAATCTGACGCGTGCAATATGCATGTGTAACTTACTAGTACTTCGAGTATGTGCAAAACACAATGGCACGCTACACAGTGTCTCTCTTACAGTTCATGAAGCCACGTGGCACATGTGGAGGCGTTGTCACAACATCCTTCTGTGGATTGATCAAAGTGACGTGCTGCTGGTTCCAGAAGAATGTACTCGTCCTCCCTGAGCCACACTGGCAGGACATGCACGAAGAGAAGATGTGCACGCACGCCACGCACGCACTCATTCCCTCGCACGCACACGCGGGTACACGGGGGGACGTAATTTTGTACCAAGTACCACCCCATGTGATAATTTGACGTGTGTAAAGTCCTTCACTTCATTGATGGTCAATTAATACAGCGTATGCAAATTGAGTGGACGTGAGGGCGGAAGAAAGACATTACTACTCCACTGCGCGCTTGCGAGTAGTTAAATCATGGGTTGCTAGTAGTACTTCCATTCGTCTCCTTCGTATTTTGTGCCAATTTTTGACAGTAACATAATATTTACGCATCTGAGCAGTGTAGTCTATTTGAAATTTATGTTCCACTAAACTCATCGGGAGCCGTTTCGGGCCTCGAAACCAAAACCAATCAATTTATCTTTACCTTTTTCCCATCACATTCGAAAGTACTAGTGCTACAGTTAAGTGTAAGCCTGCTCACACCTACTAGTACGTACCAAACCTGAACGTGTTCCCACTATGCAGGTATTAGTACTAGTGCTAGTAATTAGGTAATAAAAAGGGGAACTACCTGACCAAAAATTACTCTACCTTTCCTCCTCATAAGTGCTTCTTCTTCGTCCGTCCTTGCCATTCGGTGCGTAGAGCTCTAGGTCGAGAACTACTCGTAACAAGGGAGCGGCAACTAAGGCTACGGAAAAAAAGAGAGGGCTCGCCACCACGCAGAGACATCGAAAGATCTCTCACGGGCTGGCGATGGCTCCCAGGAGCGCCCTAGCCGTGGAGGCGAACATGTCGAGCTGGCGGCGCTGGAGTCATTATCCCTCGACGGCATGCCCGATCAGCTCAATAAGCACCTCAATAAGAAGAAGGAGTTCATCCACGGCTTGGTGGAGCTGCTGAAGGAGGGCCTCGACGACATGGCCGCTGAGCTCAATAAGCAGGCGGAGTTGACCGCCGGCTTGGTGATGCTGCTGAAGAAGAGCATTGCCTCAGAGAAGAAGGTGACAGGCAAAATCCTGCAACTTCAGGAGGACAAGGAAAAGCTCTGCCACGAGCTTGACATACTGAAGGAGAAGAGCGCCGGCTGGAACAAGCTGCATGAGAGTAGTAGTTCCTCGATGAAGATGCTGTAGGCCCTCGTCATGGAACAGAAGGAGGAGTTGGCGAAGCTCCGCATCAAGCACCCGGCTGCTGTCAAGGTACGTAACGCGGCCGTGGAACAGATGATGAAGGCTCGCATCGAGAAATCCCACGTCATGGACAGAATGAAGAAGATGGCGGAGGAGACGCGCAAGGAGATGGAGGTCATGGAGGCTATGAAGAAGCAGTTACGACTCCGCGGCGAATTAGATCATTTGGGGTGATAATATTCCTTCTTCTTTTGCTCTTGTGTTTCTTCTTTTGCTTCAGGTGTTTCACTGCACGTGTCACGTTCTCTATGAGGCATGAATAGAACAATGCTAACAATGAGATGACTAGCAAATTAGATAATTTTTTATCGCCATATGGCACTGGGCCGCCGTGTTTCGTGCTCCTCCGTCGTACTAGTACTACTCTAGTGGAGAACTTGAGTATACCGCACGGTTCTTTGCTCCTCCTCAGGTCATCGACACATTTATACGACCAGTCAAATCACAAGGCCCCGCCTTCCAGCAGTAATGAGCCGTCAAATCACAATGGCCCTCGCCTCTCGTGAAAAGGACCAAGCTAGACCGCCTCGCCCTCTAGCCTTTTAAAAAATGTATAAATTTGTACAGTAGTAGTATCGATGGATTGCGCCATGGAGAAAAATTAACAAGATGAAATTAAAGAAAAAAGGTGGTACATATAGAGAGCGCTCGTCGCCAAATTATGCATATACTATATGACACTACCCACTATGAAGGTACTAGTAACATAGACTAGTAACTAGTCTATGTTACTCTCCAGTATGAACAGCCAAAGCCGAGGCGCGGATACCAATGAGGGCCTGGTTGTGTCTATACTTGGACAACTCACCTGACTGCATGCACACCAGGCAAACCAAGGTCCTGTCGTGTTGGTGCCATGTGCGGCCCGCACATTTACCAAAACCCCGCGCCTCCATCTTAGCCTCCGCGTTTTAAACTTCTCAATCTCAAGGCCAAGGGGCAACGTGAAACCTATGATAGAGCCAATCGGATGGTTGAGAACACTACAATTTGTAGCTACATATGTGTGTGTGAGAGAGGACGAGTGCGTGCACCTCTTCTCAGAGTACAAGTGTATGTGGGTGGCATCGACCTAGGGAGCACTGATGGTGCGTGCAAGAAGTCCCCAGAGATAGGTGTAATGCGTCTGAAAAAAAGACTAGTCTATAGCTCGCCACGAGGCTATTCCTGTTGAACGCCAAGTGTAAGATATGTATCTGATGGTGCCAGTTTTTGCACGTACACTACAATAGAATAAGAACCAGAACCATGGCATATGCTACACCACGGCCGAGAAAACGTGGCGACGTTACGCCATCCGGGAATAGTGCCGCACTTCGAAACTAGATCCGTCAATAAATTTTGAGCGCGTCTCGTCACATTCCAAATTACTACTACTACCATGCTATATTTAATTGCAAACATGTTCACACCGATCACAAGCTAAACGGTTTCCCGCTTAGGAGCGTATTAGTAGTACTTAGTTATAAATACTACTATGCTAAGATGACTACACATTCCTCCTCAACTCCTCATCCACAAAAAACAATCAAGTCAATCAAGCTATAGCCAGCGTGAGTTCTGGGTCGAGAGATTTCCACCAGGGAGAGGTGAGCATGGAAGAGGAAGCATGAGAGATGTCCTGCTTCGCCGCGAAAGCAGCCGACATGTCCAGTTACGCAGCAGTAGCAGCACAGAGGTCCCGACGCGCCGCCGAAGCAGCACGGAGGTCCCGCCGCGCCGTCGATGTAGCAGACTGGTCCGGCCACGCCGCCGAAGCAACAGAGATGTCCCGCCGCGCCGCTGAAGTAGCACAGAGGTCCCGCCGTGCCGCGGCGGCCTGGGAAAATTTCTTGTGGGCAGGCGAGGACTCTTACAAGCTCATGCATGCGATGGTCCATAGCTAGATGGATCAGATCTCCGGCTGGGCGAGGTTGCAGGACGAGGATACCGGGATCATCCGGCAACTAGGGGAGGGCAATGCGGCGCACCGGGGCGAGCGCGACCTGCTGAGGGCGAAGATCGCTGGAAGGGCGAAGAAGGAGGTGGAGACCGCTGCCTTGTTGCAGAGGACGGGTGTCATCATTAAGAAACTTATGGACGAGAATGCCATGCTCCGCATCGAGCGCAACAGGCTAGTGTTGGAATCCATGGATGCTACCAAGCAGCGTATTAAGGACCAGAAACTGATGAAAGAGATCATCGCCCACCGCGAGAACTAGACTCCACGACCTGCAGGAAAGTAGAGATCTGCGAGCTAGATCGTTGTATGCGTCTTCCTTCTTCTTTTTCCCTTGTGTATTCCGGGCGTAGCCGCATGTGCCTTTTTTAATTATCTTCCTAATTATGTAAGACAATTATTACCCACTCTCGTCGTCCTTATATATATTCATCAGTCTTGCTATAAGTCGAAGTAGATGCTATATAGGTCTGTCAGATCTTACATCAAGATCCATGCAAAATTTTCTTTTCAGATTTTCTTTTTTCTCTCTTAAATCTCAGTCGAGTGAGACATTGCCACACCATTAAACAGAGGCTTGGGCGCCATTAATGGAGACCTTGGGAGAGAGGTGGACGGCAGATGGAGGTCAAAGGGCTCGCACGCCTCTCGTACTCAAATAGCTACCCTACATGGCGCCTCCTAGCTAATAAGAAAAGGGGACGCGTGGTGGCACGTAAATGGTAAATAGAATGCCCACGGTTTCAATAATACTCACTACAAAAAAAAGAAACATCCGTGACATTTTGGGCCATACGAATTTTTTTTCTGTCATACATATGACACTTCTATGACGATAATTGTGACAAAACCTGGTATCATCATAGATGTGGTGGGCTCCTACTTCTATGACAAAAAATCATGACAGAAAATGGACTTTTCGTCCTGGGCGGGACGGAGACGCAGCTGCATGACCTTCTTTGGGCCGTCCATGACAGAAAACACCATGGTAGAAGCGAGGGGGGGGAGGGGGAATTTCAGGGAGTTCGGTTACGGTGGGATCGGGGGCCGAGAAATGCGCGTTTCCCTCGTACACATACGCGCGTGTGTGCGAGTAGCAGAAATTCAAAATTTTCCTACGTGTCACCAAGATCTATCTATGGAGAACTAGCAACGAGGGGAAGGAGAGTGCATCTACATACCCTTGTAGATCGCTAAGCGGAAGCGTTCAAGTGAACGGGGTTGATGGAGTCGTACTCGTCGTGATTCAAATCACCGATGATCCTAGTGCCGAACGGACGGCACCTCCGCGTTCAACACACGTACAGCCCGGTGACGTCTCCCATGCCTTGATCCAGCAAGGAGAGAGGGAGAGGTTGAGGAAGACTCCATCCAGCAGCAGCACAACGGCGTGGTGGTGATGGAGGAGCGTGGCAATCCTGCAGGGCTTCGCCAAGCACCGCAGAAGAGGAGAAGAACTTGGGAGAGAGGGAGGGGCTGCACCAAAGGCAAAAGGTGTGTTTGAGAGGCCCTCCTACCCCACTATATATAGGGATCCCAAGGGGGGGTGCGCCAGCCCCTAGGAGATCCAATCTCCAAGGGGGCGGCGGCCAGGGGAGGAGTTTCCCTCCCCCCCAAGGCACATGGAGGTGCCTTCCCCTTCTGGGACTCTTCCTTTAGGGTTTCCCTAGGCGCATGGGCCTCTTGGGGCTGGTGCCCTTGGCCCATGTAGGCCAAGGCGCACCCCCTACAGCCCATGTGGCCCCCGGGGTAGGTGCCCCACCCGGTGGACCCCTGGGACCCTTCCGGTGGTCCCGGCACAATACCGATGACCCCGAAACTTGTCCTGATGGCCGAAACAGGACTTCCTATATATAAATCTTTACCTCCAGACCATTTCGGAACTCCTCGTGACGTCCGGGATCTCATCCGGGACTCCGAACAACATTCGGTAACCACATACAAACTTCCTTTATAACCCTAGCGTCATCGAACCTTAAGTGTGTAGACCCTACGGTTCGGGAGACATGCAGATGACCGAGACGTTCTCCGGTCAATAACCAACAGCGGGATCTGGATACCCATGTTGGCTCCCACATGTTCCACGATGATCTCATCGGATGAACCACGATGTCAAGGACTTAATCAATTCCCGTATTCAATTCCCTTTGTCTATCGGTATGTTACTTGCCCGAGATTCGATCGTCGGTATCCGATACCTTGGTTTCAATCTCGTTACCGGCAAGTCTCTTTACTCGTTCCGTAACACATCATCCCGTGATCAACTCCTTGGTCACATTGCGCATATGATGATGTCCTACCGAGTGGGCCCAGAGATACCTCTCCGTTTACACGGAGTGACAAACCCAGTCTCGATTCGTGCCAACCCACTTTCGGAGATACCTGTAGTGTACCTTTATAGCCACCCAGTTACGTTGTGACGTTTGGCACACCTAAAGCACTCCTACGGTATCCGGGAGTTGCACAATCTCATGGTCTAAGGAAATGATACTTGACATTAGAAAAGCTTTAGCATACGAACTACACGATCTTTGTGCTAGGCTTAGGATTGGGTCTTGTCCATCACATCATTCTCCTAATGATGTGATCCCGTTATCAACGACATCCAATGTCCATGGTCAGGAAACCGTAACCATCTATTGATCAACGAGCTAGTCAACTAGAGGCTTACTAGGGACATGGTGTTGTCTATGTATCCACACATGTATCTGAGTTTCCTATCAATACAATTATAGCATGGATAATAAACGATTATCATGAACAAGGAAATATAATAATAACTAATTTATTATTGCCTCTAGGGCATATTTCCAACAGTCTCCCACTTGCACTAGAGTCAATAATCTAGTTCACATCGCCATGTGATTAACACTCACAGGTCACATAGCCATGTGACTAACACCCAAAGAGTTCACATCACTATGTGATTAACACTATGAGGTTTGATCATGTTGCTTGTGAGAGAGGTTTTAGTCAACGGGTCTGAACCTTTCAGATCCGTGTGTGCTTTACAAATCTCTATGTCATCTCCTAGATGTAGCTACCACGTTCTATTTGGAGCTATTCCAAATAACTGTTCTACTTGGAGCTATTCTAAATTGTTGCTCCATATATGTATCCGGTATCTCTACTCAGAGCTATCCGGATAGGTGTTAAGCTTGCATCGACGTAACTCTTTACGTCGAACTCTTTTACCACCTCCATAATCGAGAAAATTCCTTAGTCCACTAGTTACTAAGGATAACTTTGACCGCTGTCCTGTGATCCATTCATGGATCACTCTTGTACCCCTTGACTGACTCATGGCAAGGCACACTTCAGGTGCGGTACACAGCATAGCATACTGTAGAGCCTACGTCTTAAGCATAGGGGACGACCTTCGTCTTCTCTCTATTCTGCCGTGGTCGAGCTTTAAGTCTTAACTTCATACCTTACAACTCAGGCAAGAACTCCTTCTTTGACTGATCCATCTTGAACACCTTCAAGATCATGTCAAGGTATGTGCTCATTTGAAAGTACCATTAAGCGTTTTGATCTATCCTTATAGATCTTGATGCTCAATGTTCAAGTAGCTTAATCCAGGCTTTCCATTGAAAAACACTTTCAAATAACCCTATATGCTTTCCAGAAATTCTACATCATTTCTGATCAACAATATGTCAACAACATATACTCATCAGAAATTCTATAGTGCTCCCACTCACTTCTTTGGAAATACAAGTTTCTCATAAACTTTGTATACACCCAAAATCTTTGATCATCTCATCAAAGCATACATTCCAACTCCGAGATGCTTACTCCAGTCCTTAGAAGGATTGCTGGAGCTTTGCATACTTATTAGCATCTTTCAGGATTGACAAAACCTTCCGGTTGTATCACATACAACCTTTCCTCAAGAAAAATCGTCGAGGAAACAATGTTTTGACATCCTATCTGCAAGATTTCATAAATAATGCAGTAATCGCTAATATAATTCCAACAGACTCTTAGCATCGCTACGAGTGAGAAAGTCTCATCGTAGTCAACTCCTTGAACTTGTCGGAAACATCTTAACGACAAGTCGAGCTTTCTTAATGGTGACATTTACCATCATTGTCCGTCTTCCTTTTAAAATCCATCTGTACTCAACAGCCTTACGACCATCGAAGTCGTTCTGCCAAAGTCTACACTTTGTTTTCATACATGGATCCTCTCTCGGATTTTATGGCCTCGAGCCATTTATCGGAATCCGGGCCCACCATCGCTTCTCCATAGCTCGTAGGTTCATTGTTGTCTAGCAACATGACTTCCAAGACAGGATTACGTACCACTCTGAAGTAGTACGCATCCTTGTCATCCTACGAGGTTTGGTAGTGACTTGATCCGAAGTCTCATGATCAATATCATAAGCTTCCACTTCAATTGGTGTAGGTGCCACAGGAACAACTCTTTGTGCCCTGCTATACACTAGTTGAAGTAACGGTTCAATAACCTCATCAAGTCTCCACCATCCTCCCACTCAATTCTTTCGAGAGAAACTTTTCCTCGAGAAAGGACCCGATTCTAGAAACAATCCCTTATTGCTTTCGGATCTGAGACAGGAGGTATACCCAACTGTTTTGGGTGTCCTATGAAGATGCATTTATCCGCTTTGGGTTCGAGCTTATCAGCCTGAAACTTTTTCACATAAGCGTCGCAGCCCCAAACTTTTAAGAAATGACAGCTTAGGTTTCTCTAAACCATAGTTCATACGGTGTCATCTCATCGGAATTACGTGGTGCCCCTTTTAAAGTGAATGTGGTTGTCTCTAATGCCTAACCCATAAACTATCGTGGTAATTCGATAAGAGACATCATGGTATGCATCATATCCAATAGGGTGCAGTTATGATGTTCGGACACACCATCACACTATGGTGTTCCAGGCTGTATTAGTTGTGAAACAATTTCCACAATGTCTTAATTCTGTGCCAAACTCGTAATTCAGATATTCATCTCTATGATCATATCATAGATATTTTATCCTCTTGTCACGACGATCTTTCAACTTCACCCTGAAATTACTTGAACCTTTCAATAATTCAGACTCGTGATTCATCAAGTAAATATACTCAACATCTACTCAAATCATCTGTGAAGTAAAAACATAACGATATCCACTACATGCCTCAGCACTCATTGGACTGCACACATCAAAATGTATTACTTCCAACAAGTTGCTTTCTAGTTCCATTTTACTGAAAACGAGGCTTTCAGTCATCTTGCCCATGTGGTATGATTTGCATGTCTCAAGTGATTCAAAATCAAGTGAGTCCAACGGTCCATTTGCATGGAGTTTCTTCATGCATATACACCAACAGACATGGTTCGCATGTCTCAAACTTTTCAAAAATGAGTGAGTCCAAAGATCCATCTACATGGAGCTTCTTCATGCGTTTTATACCGATATGACTTAAGTGGCAGTGCCACAAGTAGGTGGTACTATCATTACTATCTTTTGGCATGAACATGTGTATCACTACGATCGAGATTCAATAAACCATTCATTTTAGGTGTAAGACCATTGAAGGTATTATTCAAATAAACAGAGTAACCATTATTCTCCTTAAATGAATAACCGTATTGCGATAGACATAATCCAATCATGTCTATGCTCAACGCAAACACCAATCTCGATGGTAGAGGGAGCGTGCGATGCTTGATCATATCAACATTGGAAACACTTCCAACACATATCGTCAGCTCACCTTTAGCTAGTCTCCGTTTATTCCGTAGCTTTTATTTCGAGTTACTAACACTTAGCAACCGAACCGGTATCTAATACCCTGGTGCTACTAGGAGTACTAGTAAAGTACACATCAACACAATGTATATCCAATATACTTCTATCGACCTTGCCAGCCTTCTCATCTACCAAGTATCTAGGGTAATTCTGCTCCAGTGGCTGTTCCCCTTATTATAGAAGCACTTAGTCTCGGGTTTGGGTTCAACCTTGGGTTTCTTCACTAGAGCAGCAGCTGAATTGCCGTTTCATGAAGTATCCCCTTGCCCTTGCCCTTCTTGAAACTAGTGGTTTCACCAACCATCAACAATTGATGCTCCTTCTTGATTTCTACTTTTGTGGTGTCAAACATCGCGAATATCTCAAGGATCATCATATATGTCCCTGATATATTATAGTTCATCACGAAGCTCTAGCAGCTTGGTGGTAATGACTTCGGAGAAACATCACTATCTTATCTGGAAGATCAACTCCCACTCGATTCAAATGATTGTTGTACTCAGACAATCTGAGCACAAGCTCAACAATTGAGCTTTTCTCCCTTAGTTTGCAGGCTAAGAAAATCGTCGGAGGTCTTATACCTCTTGACGTGGGCACGAGCCTGAAATCCCAATTTCAGCCCTCAAAACATCTCATATGTTTCGCGACGTTTCAAAAACGTCTTTCGGTGCCTCAACTCTAAACCGTTTAACTGAACTATCACGTAGTTATCAAAATGTGTATGTCAGATGTTCGCAACATCCACAGACAACGTTCGAGGTTCAGCACACTGAGCGGTGCATTAAGGACATAAGCCTTCTATGAAGCAATGAGGACAATCCTCAGTTTACGGACCTAGTCCGCATAATTGCTACTATCAACTTTCAACTAATTTTTCTCTAGGAACATATCTAAACAGTAGAACTGAAACGCGAGCTACGACATAATTTGCAAAATCCTTTTTGACTATGTTCAGGATAATTAAGTTCATCTTATGAACTCCCACTTAGATAGACATCCCTCTAGTCATCTAAGTGATTACATGATCCGAGTCAACTAGGCCGTGTCCGATCTGTGCGTGAGACGGACTAGTCAACGTCGGTGAACATTTATGTTGATCGTATCTTCTATACGACTCATGCTCGACCTTTCGGTCTTCTGTGTTCCGAGGCCATGTCTGTACATGCTAGGCTCGTCAAGTTAACCCTAAGTGTTTTTGCATGTGTAAAACTGTCTTACACCCGTTGTATGTGAACGTAAGGATCCATCACACCCGATTAACACGTGGTGCTTAGAAACGACGAACTGTAGCAACGGTGCACAGTTAGGGGAGAACACTTCTTGAAATTGTTGTAAGGGATCATCTTATTTACTACCGTCGTTCTAAGCAAATAAGATGTATAAATATGATAAACATCATATGCAATCAAATAATAGTGACATGATATGGCCAATATCATATAGCTCCTTTGATCTCCATCTTGGGGCTCCATGATCATCTTGTCACCGGCGGTATGACACCATGATCTCCATCATCATGATCTCCATCATCGTGTCTTCTTGAAGTTGTCTCGTCATCGACATGCAAGTCGTGATTCCCTTGACAAGAACATGATCAATCTCATACATCACATATATCATTCATCACATCCTTTTGGCCATATCACATCACATAGCATACCCTGCAAAAACAAGTTAGACGTCCTCTAATTGTTGTTTGCATGTTTTACGTGGCTGCTATGGGTTTCTAGCAAGAACGTTTCTTACCTACGCAAAAACCACAACGTGATATGCCAATTGCTATTTACCCTTCATAAGGACCCTTTTCATCGAATCCGATCCGACTAAAGTGAGAGACAGACACCCGCTAGCCACCTTATGCAACTAGTGCATGTCAGTCGGTGGAACCAGTCTCACGTAAGAGTACGTGTAAGGTCGGTCCGGGCCGCTTCATCCCACGATGCCGCCGAATCAAGATAAGACTAGTAACGGCAAGCATATTGAACAAAATCAACGCCCACAACTACTTTGTGTTCTACTCGTGCATAGAAACTACGCATAGACCTAGCTCATGATGCCACTGTTGGGGAACGTAGCAGAAATTCAAAATTTTCCTACGTGTCACCAAGATCTATCTATGGAGAAACTAGCAACGAGGGGAAGGAGAGTGCATCTACATACCCTTGTAGATCGCTAAGCGGAAGCGTTCAAGTGAACGGGGTTGATGGAGTCGTACTCGTCGTGATTCAAATCACCGATGATCCTAGTGCCGAACGGACAGCACCTCCGCGTTCAACACACGTACAGCCCGGTGACGTCTCCCATGCCTTGATCCAGCAAGGAGAGAGGGAGAGGTTGAGGAAGACTCCATCCAGCAGCAGCACAACGGCGTGGTGGTGATGGAGGAGCGTGGCAATCCTGCAGGGCTTCGCCAAGCACCGCAGAAGAGGAGAAGAACTTGGGAGAGAGGGAGGGGCTGCACCAAAGGCAAAAGGTGTGTTTGAGAGGCCCTCCTACCCCACTATATATAGGGATCCCAAGGGGGGGTGCGCCAGCCCCTAGGAGATCCAATCTCCAAGGGGGCGGCGGCCAGGGGAGGAGTCCTCCCCCCCAAGGCACCTAGGAGGTGCCTTCCCCTGCTGGGACTCTTCCTTTAGGGTTTCCCCAGGCGCATGGGCCTCTTGGGGCTGGTGCCCTTGGCCCATGTAGGCCAAGGCGCACCCCCTACAGCCCATGTGGCCACCCGGGGTAGGTGGCCCCACCCGGTGGGCCCCCGGGACCCTTCCGGTGGTCCCGGTATAATACCGATGACCCCGAAACTTGTCCCGATGGCCGAAACAGGACTTCCTATATATAAATCTTTACCTCCGGACCATTCCGGAACTCCTCGTGACGTCCGGGATCTCATCCGGGACTCCGAACAACATTCAGTAACCACATACAAGCTTCCTTTATAACCCTAGCGTCATCGAACCTTAAGTGTGTAGACCCTACGGGTTCGGGAGACATGCAAACATGACCGAGACGTTCTCCGGTCAATAACCAACAGCGGGATCTGGATACCCATGATGGCTCCCACATGTTCCGCAATGATCTCATCGGATGAACCACGATGTCAAGGACTTAATCAATCCCGTATACAATTCCCTTTGTCGAGCGGTATTGTACTTGCCCGAGATTCGATCGTCGGTATCCCGATACCTTGTTCAATCTCGTTACCGGTAAGTCTCTTTACTCGTTCCGTAACACATCATCCCGTGATCAACTCCTTGGTCACATTGCGCATATGATGATGTCCTACCAAGTGGGCCCAGAGATACCTCTCCGTTTACACGGAGTGACAAATCCCAGTCTCGATTCGTGCCAACCCAACAGATACTTTCGGAGATACCTGTAATGCACCTTTATAGTCACCCAGTTACGTTGTGATGTTTGATACACCCAAAGCATTCCTACGGTACCCGGGAGTTGCACAATCTCATGGTCTAAGGAAATGATACTTGACATTAGAAAAGCTTTAGCATACGAACTACACGATCTTTTGAGCTAAGCTTAGGATTGGGTCTTGTCCATCACATCATTCTCCTAATGATGTGATCCCGTTATCAACGACATCTAATGTCCATGGTTAGGAAACCGTAACCATCTATTGATCAACGAGCTAGTCAACTAGAGGGTTACTAGGGACATGGTGTTGTCTATGTATCCACACATGTATCTGAGTTTCCTATCAATACAATTATAGCATGGATAATAAACGATTATCATGAACAAGGAAATATAATAATAACCAATTTATTATTGCCTCTAGGGCATATTTCCAACATGCGAGGCGTTGGCTCTAACTGAACCCGAGCGAGGCGTTGGGCTCTAACTGA
This sequence comes from Triticum urartu, assembly GCF_003073215.2. Classification (NCBI taxonomy): domain Eukaryota; kingdom Viridiplantae; phylum Streptophyta; class Magnoliopsida; order Poales; family Poaceae; genus Triticum; species Triticum urartu. Next base: position 40,160,806 of record NC_053026.1, on the reverse strand, counting down.
ACCTGAGCGATTGCACTGCAGGCTACGCGTTACTGAACCCGAGCGATCGATCGATGGCTTTTAACTGAACCCGATCGAGCGATTCCTTCACTACTGCTGCTAACTGAAGTCGATCGATTGGATGAACAGTGAGCGTTGTGGGGCGGTGTTGGATGAACAGTGAGCGGTGGCGTTGCCTCTGGATGAACAGGACCCCGTGGTGTGGAGGGCTGGATGAATGGATGAATAATAGACGGTGGAGGGGTGGTTGAACAGGACCCCGTGGTGTGGAGGGCTGGATGAACAGTAGACGGTGGAGGGGTGCCCGTGGAGGGGTGGTTGAACAGTAGCCGGTGGAGTAGCGCGCGGTGGAGGCTGGATGAACAGGAGCCCGTGGAGGCTGGAGGAGGTCGACGATAGCCCGTGGAGGCTGGAGGAGGTCGATGGTGGAGATGAACAGTATCCATGGAGTCCCGTTTTGTGGTACGCCACACCCCTCCTGATGAACAGGACCCCCGTTTCGACTGTAGGAGGTCCGTTTCGTCCGTTTTGCGGTACGCCAGACCCCTCCCGATCAACAGGACCCCCGTTTTCGACCCTAGAAGGTCCGTTTCGTCTGTTTTGCGGTACGCCACACCCCTCCCGATCAACAGGACCCTCGTTTCGACCGTAGGAGGTCTGTTTCCTCCGTTTTGCGGTACGCCACACCCCTCCCGATCAACAGGACCCCGTTCCGAACATAGTTCGTCCGTTTCCTCCGTTTTGCGGTACGCCAGGCCTCATTTCCATCGCCTGTTCCATCCAAGCCCTCCCGATGAACACGACCACGCATTCCGTTCCGACCCAGCCGGTTGGCTCCCACAGGTTCCATTGCCTCCCGATGAACAGGACGCATTCCGTTGCCTCCCCATGAACACGACGCAACGCATTGCCTCCCCATGAACATAACGCATTCCGTTGCCTCCCCATGAACACGACGACGACGCTGTTTCTCCGTTCCGACCCAGCCATGTACACGTTCCCTGGCCGTATGTATGCGCGAGTAGGCGTTCGAGACCCCGCCTGTATGTACACATACGTGGCCGTATTTTCTTTCTTGCACCCTGGCCGTTGTACGTACATGTACATGCTACATGCGTGCCTCTACTACGACACGTAAGCGCCTCTACTACGACACGTACGCGCCTCTACTACGACACGTGTATATATGTACATACACGTTCATGACCAGAATGACAACGCTACGTACGCTTCGACCAGGTGGTCCCGACTATCAGGAACTTCCTTGTGTGCGAAGATGTAGCTGGTGGGTCCCAGCAGTCAGGGGGTGAATCATTTTTTTTTGCCCGGACGCACTTCCTTGCGTGCGAAGATGTAACTGGTTGGTCCCAGCAGTCAGGGGGGCGAATCGTTTTTTTTGCTCGGACGCACTTCCTTCGTGCGAGGGAATGAGTGTGTGTGTGTGGAGTACGTGTACATTCTTCTGGAACCAACAGCACGTCACTGTGATCAATCCACGCAAGGAGGTCGCGACAACGCCTCCACATGTGCCACGTGGCTTCATGAACTGTAAGAGAGACACTATGTAGCATGCCATTGGTATTCTAATTTAAGTGTTTTGCACATACTCGAAGTACTAGTAAGGTACACGTGCATTGCACGTATCAGATGTTGCAACCAAATTATGGATAAATACCACACTATAGCATGTAAGCTCTGAGTCATATATGCCTGATGTAGCCCTTCGTTTAATTCTTATAGTTTATCTAGATTCCACCAAATTATGAGGCGAATCCGATGGTCCAAAGGTGGCATATTTGAGCATTACTGGCCGTTGGATACCATCTAGATTCCACCAGATTTCGCCACATGTATAATCTAGAAGACACCATGGTTGAACTTAAGCATAATGCACAAACATCAAAACACAAGCACTTCTTATTTGTTCTAGAATCTTCCGTATCAGAATTGCCCAAATGTTTTTCTACATGATTTGCCATTATTTGTTTTTACTTTATGTCTTACGACGCACAATTCCATGAATCTTAAAATAGATTAGCTTTCTTATAAAAACTAGAAGATTTTGAATGAAATGAACTATAAAAATTAAACGAACATCTGCATCATGCATATATGACTTAAATCTTGCATGCTATAATGTGGTATTTATTCATAATTTGGTTGCAAAATCTCATGTGTGCAATGCACGTGTACCTTACTCTAGTCTAAATGGTGTTTGTGTGTGTGTTGTGTGTGTTGAGGTGCAAATTGTCTTTTTTTTGGGGGTACACGTTAAGCTTGTTCTTCCGAAATTTCAAGCCGCGCCTTGTTATGCCGAAAATTCAAGCTAGCGCCTCTGTCTATCGTGCTGCGAAACTCCCGCCTCTTCAACCCGCGCCTTGTTAGCCTGAAATATTTAAGATATATCTTTGTCTCGTTGTGCTCCGACAACTCCCTCCATTTCAACCCGCGTCTTGCTATTCCGAAATTACAACGCACGCGAAAACTCCCACCTCCTGTGAAATCCCGACACGCGAAATGCCCGTGGTACCCCTGAACTGAAAGAACCGCCTCAAATCGGTGGGGGTACTTTCGTAACTTACCCCACATTTCGAACAAGCGCGTCTCTAAGCCATGGTTCCCCACTACCATCCCATCTGCCCACCCATTCGTACACCGAGGCCGCGAAAACCCGTGACGAAACCCCACACCCTGCTCCGTTCGCCACCCAGCCGGAGCCTCTTCCCCGGCGACATCATCCACAGCAACACCTCGATGTCCCTCATCCACCGTACTAGATGAGGATCCGTCATGGATCTCATCGTCCCGCCTCTGACAGCCAAGTCAGCCGTCGTTCCACCTCCAAGGAGCTGCCCCGACGTTCCCCTCGTCTTTCGCACCACCTCCATTCCCACACCGCTGTCTTCACCTGCACCACCGGAAGAGCATCATCATCACCATTTCCTCGGATGAAGCTGCGGCCTAATCGGCGCCACCAAAGAGGTTGTACACTAACCGCCACATTTTCTTCTTGATTCGATCTCATAGTGTTGTCGGTGCTCGTTCCCGAGCCGACACGGCGCGGCTCCATCCACGACGGCGTCGCCGGCCACTTCCTCCACGGCGTCGCTCCCTCGGTGGCGACGTCCACATCAGTAGGAGCTGCTGCTGCTTTAGCTCTCGCTAGCGCTGCTGCTCTGCTCTTGCTCTCGGTCCCCTGCCTGGTCTGCTCTTGCTATTGCTCTTGCTCGCGCTGCTCCTCTCGCTCTTGCTCTTGCTTGCGATGCTGCTCCGATTTAGCTACACTTCAGTCGACTGAATCGACTTTTGGGTCAGTCGATATTCAGGGGGTGGGGGGGCTCGCCGAGGTGAAGGAAGAACCAGCCGCAGTGGGGAGGGGGCTCGCTGGAGAGGTACCCCACTATCTATCTTAGGGTTCTGGATGGGGGGCGATGGTCGCCGGCGGTGGCGGGGCGTTGGTGGGGCGGTGGCGTGGGGCTCGCCAGAGAAAAAGCTCGGCACGGGGGGCCTAGAGGGATGGCTGGGGTGGCGGCGGACCGGCAGTGGGGAGTGTTTTCGGGGCGGGCGGGGCGGCGCACCGCCGGCCGCGGCCGGCTGTTTGGCCGGTGGTGGCTGGCGGCTCAGGGGGGTGGAGGTTGAAGATGAACCGCAGGCCCTTGATTTCATATCCAACGGCTGGAAAATCGACTGGCCAGAGATGAAAAGGTCAGTCGACCGATGTGTAGCCTCACCTTGCTAGTGTGTTCAGTTTCGATAGCAAAATTCAGTTTCGACAGCAAAATTCAGTTTCGACAGTTAAGTTCAGTTTCGACAGTTAAGTTCAGTTTTGACAGTTAAGTTCAGAGATGAGCGGCTGATGTATTTTACATCTATCACTCTGTGGTTATGTATTTTACGTCATGTATTGGAGATGCTATTAGAATTCCACTCAGGTTAACGTTGTTCATTGTCTCTCTTGTCCTGCTTCAGCCTCGTCATCGTACAACTCACCTGAGCTGCTCCAACGATGAAACTCTCCATCACAGCGGAGCAGTACCTCGGGCACCATCTCCAGATGCCTAAGATCTTCTTCCCCTCCTCCGACAGCCAAGTCAGCCGGAGCATCCTCACCGGCCAACCCAATCACGCTGAGATCGACATGGCTTCGCCAAAGAGGTTGTACACTTGTTGCATCTCTTTTTTACTCTACATGGTATATATATTGTCCATTGAGCACTCGTAGTAACAGGAAATACGATTATTTTATCCTACTATATGACAAGCAGTGAGGTACCAGGCAACTTAGCTATCCGTGATGGACTCTCTTGAATGCCATCATTATTTATCTCTGCGCGTTTGAGCTGTGCATTTGTCGATGGGCCTGGGAGTTGAGCTAGTATGGCAGTGGCCTGGGTCCAAAGTAATAGAAGTAGCACAAAAACATTTTTTAGTGTAGGATTTTCCTTGCTCAAGCCTGCCTACTAGAATCGCCAGTGCTTGAAAGGAAAAGTGAATGAAAAACATCGGAATTGGAAAGTTTCCTATGGTACGACTTTTCATGAATTTGGTGCAAAGGAATGGAGCAAAGGAAAACTGTAGGATTTGTTCCTTTAGTGTCTCCTTGAAAGAAAATCGTAGGAATTCTAATTTCCACTTCTTCTCCTTTTCATATTCCTATTCATCAAGCACAAGACTAAGAGATAGTAGCATAATAGCATTATAACCGTACATTTTCTTGTGGTTTGACTTAATCTCACCATGCTTTTTTGCATCGTGTGATCTTCCAATTGTTGTGAATCAAACACCCAGATTGGCAGAAATCCTGTGTTTTTAAATTCTCTATTTTGCACGTGCATTCCTATCCTATTCCTGTCTATTTCCTATCCCTACATTGTTAGAATCCTCAAATTCAAACAAGCCCTTACTCAATAACTTCTGTTACAGATATGTGTCAAAGAAAACCTTGTGTGGTTTGTCCTGCTCCCGCGGCGCTGCGTTCCACCCTAGCTCAGCTGCTCCAACGACGGAAGGGTTCACCACAGCAGGGCTCCGCTCTCCAGACTGTCTTTCGCCGCCTCAAATCTTCTTCCCCGCCGCCGGCAGCCACGTTAACTGCATTACCATCATCAACTGAGCAGATGACCTTGAGGACTATACGGGTCCGCAAGAGAGGTCACACTCTTCTGTGTCTTCTTACGTTATGCGTCGCTTAATATGATGACATGCTACATTGTCGTCGTGTTCACCTATTAGACTCCGATTCAGGTCCAAACTTATGCTGAAACTTGAGTTTTTAAATGGTTGTGGGGTACATATTGGGGCAGCAATCAGTACTATCTGTCTACTATCTAGTTAATCTCGGGTGTCTACTATGAGTTTCATGTTGGGTGCAAACAAAGATTAAAGGAGCCATTATCTGTATTTTTTAACTAAAGCTATTATCTGCCTGCTATCATTGGTTTTGGGTCTATCCACAGTTTTCTACGATCACTCTGGATTTGTGCATGCACTCCTTACATAATCTCACTATGTTTTAATCCTATGCATGCCAGTTATTGTACACAATGGAACTGATCATGTAGAGCAAAAGAGACGAGCCTTGCGTGGCAATAAAATTTCATGCAGATGTAGCTCCATGGTGGGCGCAAAGGCAGCCCCCCTCAACCCATTTCGGATCGTAATCAAGAGGAAGATAACTGTTCTGAGGGGGATTCAGGAGCAGAAGACCACTCCTATTTACCCCATGAGGTCTTCGCTCTAACTTGGCATGCTGATGTTGGTAATATCATGCATATGGTGCCTTGCATTGCTTACTGTATACATCAAAGATGTCATCTGCTTAGTTTAGACATGCTTTGTGTCAACGCCATCTGTTTAGTTTCTTTATCGTATATGTGAATCATGCAATGCCATCTTGTCTAGCCAGGCATCATATATGTGAATTTTGCAATGCCACCCTGGTTAGCTAGTCATCTTATATGTGAATTATATCATGTCATCATTTTTTTATTATGTGTTAAATTTGTCAACAATTTTAGTACTTTCAATTACTCTTCCTGTGCATCAGCCATTCGACACGGTCATGGAAAAATCTGGAGTGGAAACAAGGTCTTCAGAGCAGACAATGCCATCTGACGAAGCGCATGTCTTGCTGGTTACCGATAGCTCCTAAGAGGAGGATTCAGAGACAAATGACCAGTCATATCCCCCCCCCCCGGAGGTGCATGCCCTAACTTGGCAGGGTTATGTTGCTCATATCGTGCGTAAGGTATCTTGCATTGCCGTGTCATTTTCTTAGTTTAGACATGCTTTGTGTGAATGCCACCTGTTTAGTGTCTAATTACCATATATGTGAATTACATAATGCCATCTTGTTGCAAGAAATTATATATGTGAATTGTGCAATGTTATCTTGTTGCAAGGCATTATGTATGTGGATTATGCAATGCCATGCTGTGTAGGCAAGCGTCATATATGTGAATTATATCATGTTGTCCTTTTTTTGTATTTCTCATTGCTTTTGTCGACAATGTTTGTATATTCAACTGCTCTTCCTGTGCATCAGCCATTTGAATTGGTGATGAAGAAATCTGGAGTGAAAACAAGGTCTTCATAGCAGACAATGCTACCTGCTGAAGCAGATATCTTGCTGGTTACAGATAGCTCTTCAGAGGAGGATTCAGAGGCAGATGACCAGTCCTATTATCCCCCTAAGGTGTATGCTCAAACTTGGCAGGGTTATATTACTCATATAATGCATATGTTGTGTTGCAATGCTTAGTTTTTACATCATATACACAATATTGAATGCCATCTCCTTAGTTGACACATCATATATGCGATTTCCCTCTGCTCACTTCCTTAGTATATAAATCGTATATTTGAATTATGTCATGCCATGATGTTTACATAGACAGCATGTATCGGAATTATGGCATGCCAACCCATTTTCTAAAGACATAATATAGTTATATCATCTCATCCTATTTACATAGTCATCATAGTTTAAATTATGTCATTCTATCATCTCATCCTGTTTACATAGCCATCATGTTTCCATCGACGGCATGTTTGTGATTTATGGCATGCCAACCACTTTAATAGATACATCGTATAGTTATATCATGTCATCCTGTTTACATAGTCATCATATTTTGAAGTGTGTCATTCTATCCTGTTTAGTTAGCCATCATACATGTGAAATTGTGTCATGCTATCCTATTTAATTAGCCATCATATATGTGAAATTATGTCCTGCTATTCTGTTTCCTTAGACAACATAAATTTGATTTATTTCATGCCCTGTTTTCTTCCCTACTATCCATTGCACCTGTCTATCTTACAATGTTTGTACATTCAATTACTTTTCTTGTTTATTAGCCATTTCCATTGGAGGGAGTGATGGCAGTATCTGTGGGAGTAAAAACACGGTCTTCAGAAAAGATCGTGCTACCTGTCGATGCAGATAGAACCACGGTTGTACTTGGCCAAGAACCAGCCCCACCACACATAACCCACACTCATGCAGACTGTACCCCTACCCTGTTGGACAGAGAACGAGCTACACCCCTTCTAACCCCAACCCCAGCAGACAGACACCTAGTTCCCGTTGACACAACATCGTCTCCACCACAGAGCACCCAAACACGAGCAGTTAGTAAGGCAACTGCAGTGCCCAAATCACGAGCACCACGACTCCGAACCCGAAGTAAACGCTTAAAGCAGAAGAAGAATTGTTCTCAGGTCAGGTTCTGTAGCTATGGTTCATACTAGTTTGCTCTTGCATCACTGTATTTACTGATACCAACTAATTTCAAATTTGAAGGATGCAATTGAAACTCCAATGGCGCAACAGGTATGTTTTAAACCTGTTTCTTCAACGTGTTTGGCTGTTTGTTGTTGTACCTTGCTCTATGTTGATTTCAGTTTCAATTGAATAAACAGTTATGTTCTCATGCCATGCACATTACAAGTGTTGTTATTGCTGTGTAGTTTCCCACACTTATATTCTGTCTATGCTGCTTTGTCTTAAATAGATATGATTCAAACTGTATCTATCTTGATTTGGCAACATAAACTAGAATGATATAGACCATACAGTGACCATACTACATAGATATATGTTTTGTTTCATGTTGTTATCCTGTCCACCTTACTACTGAACTGGTTTACCAAAATGAGTTTCATATACTACATTGTAAACCTGAGATGTGTTTGTTTGTTTCTCTTTTAGAACGCGGATAAAATATTGGAGAAGAGTACCCTGTTATGCAATGGTAAAGGAAGTAATGCAGATAAGGTTCAATATAGTGAGACATCCCTGTTGGTCTCCAAGAAAGCTGATAAAAACTATATTAAAGACACTGAGACAACCCGAAAGTCCTGTCTTGATGTAGTGTTCGAGTTACTGGCTACCACTGCTGGCACCAGCTCTTCGAACTCGTTGCCTGAATCAATTCGGCTTCTTGAGTCTCAACTTCAAGTTGAAAGACATTGATCAGATGTTATGCGACAAGAAGTCGAAGGACTGAGGAAGTCCCTGCAGAATTTAGATGCATACTTTCTGGTGCAACAGCAAGCACTGGAGGAGTTAAACGCCAAAGAAGAGAAAGTTAATAAGCTTGCTAAGCATCTTGCCAGCATTATGGGTTCCCAGGATATTGTTTCTTGAGCTCTTCTGGAGTGGTTTTAGTTCTGGACTTGTTTTGCTGCGGCTTTTATATGCTGTTGTGTTCCCTATATTTGCACTGGTGGCGAACTTTGATGCCTAGTGGATGTAATATGTGTAATAGCCATGATAGCCTAGTGTAACTTGCTTGCTTATTTATTTCCTTGCTGTCTTGTTTATTTGTTTGCTTGTAGTCAGTGCAGTTCTTTTTCTGTGGTTTGCTAGTGGCTGCAATAACCTATTTTTTAAAACTAGGCCACAATAACCATGGGCTCATATTTACTGTAGTGACACTGGGCCTCCTACGGGCCGTAGAAACAGTGGGCCATCTATGGGCCATATAAACAGTGGGCCTTCTACGGGCCATAGAAACAGTGGGCCTTATACAGGCCGTAGAAACAATGGGCCTTCTACGGGCCGTATCATCAATGGGCCTTATATGGGCCGTATGATCGATTGGCCAAACATGGGCCAAACAGACCGCATTCTGGTCGTAAACGGGCTAGAGATGGAATTGTCCGTTCATGGGCCAACCATAACGGGCCATCGTTAATAGGCCGTATTTGATGACGCTATGAAAACGGCCCAACGTATTAACGGACCACAAACGGACCGACTGTAACCACGGGTTGAATTTGGCCCACAAGCAGAAAATGATAGTAACGGGCCGTAAGTAAACGAATGCTGGAAAATAGCCCAAGAATAAATGGGCTCTGAGAAGGCCGAAAGATAACATGGGCTGGAAACGGCCCAACGGAATAACGGGCCGTTAATTGGTATAAAGTGATACACTGTTCTTTACGGGCCAGTTTCACCACGGGCCGTTAATGGGTGTAAAGTGATACACTGTTCATTACAGGCCAGTTTCACCACGGGCCGTTAATAGGGCAAGAGTTACATAGGGCCTCATATGGGCCGAAAGACGTCATGGGCCATACATGGGCCAGAAGTGAAAATGGGCTGGAATCATATTGGATGGCCCAGATGATGCTACTGGGCCTAATTCGAATAGGACGTAACGGGCCTTGAGTTAGCGGGCTGTAAATGGGCTATATGCAAACAGGCCGTTAACAGGCTTTCCAAGGGCCGGCCCGCCACCTTTTGACCAAGTCAAACAGGCCAGCCTTTTCACAGGAATGGGTCTCTGTTGGGCCGTGCCACGTGTCAATGTATCATAGGCGCCCTCTGTCCAATGAGTGGATGACATTTGTCCAAGCGATGAGCTGACACGTGTTTCCTCCAGCCAATGATGATTTTACACGTGGAAAATCCCTATTGGTCGGGGCTGTTAACGGGTTATCGGATCCAAAACCCGACCCGATAGCTTAACAGCATTCCATTATGATGGATGCCACGTGTCGGTCACCCTTGACGAAAGCACTTCTGTGACGCGCTATTTATCGTCATGGAAGTGGACACTTCCGTGATGATAATTTTGGTAATGTCATGGAACACTTCTACGATAGCACAGGTATGACTATCTTGATTCTGTCATAAAATCGTCATGGATGTACATGCATGACAGAAAATGCATCCTACTGTGACAAACCGTATCATCACAGAAGTGTATTTTTTGTAGTGACTTGTGTTTCCGATTGTAACGTGACATCACTAATTCCAAAATGACTCTATTGATCGTTAATGTGTGCGCCTTCGCAAATCGGACAGCAAAATTACCACAGCATGTTGGTTCCATGTCATGACACCAAGCCAAGTTTCATGATTTTCATGCGTGTTTTGGATTTACAGGAATTAAAAAACCAAGTTTCTCAATGTTTCCAGCCGAGCCATGACGCCTAGATGTTTGAATTTCATTCCCATTTCTAGCATGGGACCTAGAAATTTACCCGAGGACACACATGTGATTTTTCAACCAGCTTTGGTGCACTGGAGCATGCGCTTGTATTTAAAATTTGAATTATGCACACAAAGGTGACACGTTCCCTCTCAGAACCACGAGCCTTCTTGAGAGAAGCTCCAGTTTGCAAGAAACTTATACCAAAACTTGTTCCAATTCTGCAAAAAAATTTACCACAGCATGGTAGTACCATGACATGACACCATGCCAAGTTTCATGATTTTCAGGCGTGTTTTGGATTTACAAGAATTTTAAAACCAAGCTTCTCAATGTTCCCAGCCGAACCACGATGCCCAGATACTTGAATTTCATTCCCATTTCTTGCATGTGACCTAGATATTCACTCGAGGACACACATGTGATTCTTCAATCAACTTTGGTGCATGGGAGCATGTGCTTGTAGTTCAAATTTGAATTATGCACATTAAATGACCAGAAACTCAATTAATGTATAAAAAAGCCAAACGAACCCGAAATAATTCCAAAATTTAACAGGTCACTCATATAGTTCTATGTTGCCTCTATAAACAAAATCTGGGGGGAGGCAGCGTATATTGTTGTGCACACAAAGGTATAAAGAAATAAAGAAATTAGCGTACCTATTTAATTCTTGGGTTCTTATTATTTATCCCACTGGTTGTGTATCACTACTTAGTTTTGCCATTAGAAGTTACAACTACTCAAGAAATGCCATAAATCCATGAGATGCCTGCTCAAAAATGCTAACCGGATGAGTGGCGGCTCTAAGCCGCTTTATCTCTCACTTGGGAGAAAAGGCCCTACCCCTTTACCGCCTCCTTCGGCGCACCGAACACTTCAAATGGATGGATGCAGCCACGGCGGGACTCGACGAAATAAAAGCCATACTGGCAACAAACCCAGTCCTGGCCGCACCAAACATTGGCGAACCAATGCTATTATACATTGCAGCAACACATCAGGTTGTAAGCGCAGTGCTCGTGGTCGAAAGAGAAGCGGACGGACACAAATTCCCCCTTCAAAAGCCGGTCTATTATGTGTCCACTGTCCTCACTCCCTGCAAATCACGGTACCCGCATTATCAAAAGATTGCGTACGTGGTATTCATGGCATCCCGGAAGCTACGACAGTACTTTCAAGAGTGTTCAATAACAGTAGCCTCGAAAGTACCACTTAACGATATTATAAAAAACCGTGACGCAATGGGACGGATTGCGAAATGGGCCATCGAGCTCCTCCCATTTGACATAACTTATAAGCCACGACGAGCCATCAAGTCACAAGTCTTGGCTGACTTCGTCGTAGAATGGACGGAGGCCGAACTCCCTAAAGAGTACGGCACATCTTCAAATTGGATCATGCATTTCGACGGCTCCAAGATGTTGGCCGGACTAGGGGCTGGCGTCATTTTGACGTCCCCATAGGAGACACAGTTCAATATGTACTATAGATTATGTACACGGACTCCAACAATGCAGCCGAATATGAGGCCCTGTTACATGGTCTCCGGATGGCAGTATCCATGGGCATCCAACGCCTAGAGGTGCGCGGGGACTCGAACCTCGCAATATCCCAAATAAATGGAGACTTCGATGCAGCTTACCGCAACGCTGTCCTAAAAATTTCAGCTCAGTTCGAGGGGCTTGAATTTCATCATATAGCCCGGGAAAATAATCAGACGGCAGATGTCCTGGCACGCATCGGCGCAAAACGCGATGTAGTCCCCCCCAAGATCTTCTTGGAAAGGCTGTTCAAGCCATCCGTAGCATGGGAAGGGGAGCCGAACAATAACAGCCCAGACCCAACCGCACTGCCCGACACCGAACATTCTGACACAATCGGAGGCTCTGCCAATGAAATAACACCTTCAGCCCACGTAATAATGGCCATCATCGCCCCGTGGACAGAACCACTCCTCGCCTACCTTACTAGGCAGGAACTCCCCGAGGACCAAAATGAGGCACGTTGCATAGTGCGGCGATCCAAAGCCTACAGAGTCCACGAGGGAGAGCCTTATAAGAAAAGCACTACCGGAGTCCTTCAAAGGTGCATCTCCGAAGAGGAGGGGCGAAATCTCCTGGCTGAAATTCATGTTGGACTCGGCGGTCATCACGCTGCAGCCCGGTCCCTTGTAAGCAAGGCGTTCCGTACAGGCTTTTATTGGCCGACGGCCCGGGTAGACGCTCAGGACTTAGTCCAACGATGCACCGATTGCCAGCTCTTTGCAAACCAAAGCCATATGCCACCCACCGCCCTCCAAACCATCCCAATTACTTGGACCTTCACGGTCTGGGGGCTTGACATGGTTGGACCCCTTAAAGGCGGAACCCACAAGCAAAAATACTTACTGGTCATGGTGGATAAGTTCACCAAATGGATAGAAGCCAAGCCTGTTAAGACGGTCGAATCCGGACCGGTGATAGACTTTATATCCGGGGTTGTACACCGTTACGGCATCCCCCATAGCATCATCACTGATAATGGCATGAACTTCACGGCCGATGAGGTAAAACTCTGGTGCAAAAACATGGGCATCAAGCTTGATTATGCTTCCGTCTATCACCCACAAACTAACGGCCAGGTCGAACGTGCAGATGGTCTTATCATGAGCGGCATCAAACCCAGATTAGTGCGGTCCCTCAAGGAATCTAACATGCACTAGCTAGAGGAGCTCGACTCCGTACTCTGGGGGCTGCGGACCACACCGAATCGCACCACCGGATACACACCATTCTTTATGGTGTACGGCGCAGAGGCAGTTTTGCCTTGCGACATAATTCATGACTCACCTCGAGTGCGCATGTACGAAGAAAGAGAAGCCGAGCTCGATCGGCAGGATAGCTTGGACGCATTGGAGGAGGAGCGTGACGTGGCAAAAGCCCGTTCCGCATTCTATCAACAGCAGGCTCGGAGATACCAAAGCAGAGAAGTACGGGCCAAAAATTACAACGTTGGCGAATTATTTCTACGACTACTGGACAAGAAAAAGGAAAAACTCAAGCCCAAGTGGGAAGGTCCCTTCATAATTGACCAAGTCCTGACTGGTGGAGCGTACCGCCTGTGGGATGCATCGGATAACAGACTCGAGCCAAACCCATGGAACGCAGCCCGTCTCCGAAGATTCTATGCCTAGCGCTGGACTCTGTGTTCGTCTCCTTCCTCTGTCCATTTTTTATACTTTCTGTCTTACATTTCTCTTCTCTCTCTCTCTCTGTCTTATAGCCTCTAAAGGCTCATAAAGTGACGCGCTATCCACGCTCATTAAACCTGGGGGCTTCTTTAAACAGAAGCTTATTCATGCGGGCTTCATGCCCAACACATGTGTCACACTTCCGCACGTACCTTTTATTCACCATTATATGCATCGATATGACTTAAGTTTTGGCCAAGCTGGGTTGCCTGGCTCCTGTTCTTACCCCTACGTTCCCGATTGTTCGGCTAGGTGGTAAAGGGAGCACCTCTGCGATTGTTACTGCCGGGTCAGCCGGACGTGTACCTCAGACTGGGTGAAGCCGAAAACTAGTGTTCTTAAGGGAATATTCGGTCGGTGAACTAAAGATGATCTTTTTTATTTTTATCCATACGCCCCTAGATGTTTTTCCTGTGTTCCTTTTCGCATCATGGACACGCACCTTAGGGCATGCCTCCTAGGGAAAGGAACCCCTAACGGATCTATTCTCCCTGGAAGATGTTTCTTACTAACCATGTAATATAACATACCTAGTCGGGCACTTGTCTGTTCATGCCCTAATGACCCCTACGCCTGGCCTCCATGCATTCCCCGGTTCCTATATAACCGCATGGGAATTCGGACACACTCCGGACCGTCAGGTCCCGAGGCTGAAGCGAAAAGGTCGGCCATGACAAATGATCTACAATCCGGCTAGAAGGCATTATAAATGTCAATTAAATTACATAGTCATTTTGACTGGTTGTATTCCTCTTCAATACCATCTAACAGGTTGTCTAATTTACAGTCCTGCTGGGAATACTTTGCGGCCAACTCTACTTGGCCGTATGCTAAGCTTACAGTGATCTCCTTCCCATCGGGCCCTACAGGACCGACCTCGGCCATGTGGTTGGGGTCAGCCTTTGCGTACCGCGTCTTCACCATGGCCCAGGCCTCCCTAGCGCCTTGACGGTAGGCTGATATCTTCCACAATCGGAAGCGCCGCCGTGCTCCCTTTAGCTTCTCTGCAAGCTCTCCAAGACCTTCGGGCATGGAGACGGATGGCCACAGGGCCTGGGCGACGCCCCGCATCGCCTGCCGAACTCGATCAAGCAGTTGCGAGAGCTCGGGAAGAAGGTCACCCGTAGAACCGGGCATCTCCTCTGCAGGACGACCTGTTAGCACACCTACAGACATTGCTCTATTAGTCGACTTCCCCGCCGAACTTTCTTTCAAAAGGTTCGTCCAAGCACTTACTAAATATGTCGTGCCGAATCCGCTGATTCTCCTTCACGGAGTCTGACAGCTGGGCACGAACATCTTTCAGCTCGACGCCCAGCTTGGTGTTGGCATCTTGGAGATTGTTCTTCTCCCCCATCACCTTTAGCAGCACCCTCTCACCAGCCTTTAGCTGGCGTAGGAGGTGTTGCCTTTCCGGATTCAATCCGGTGCCATCTACAATTTTATTTGTCAGTTTCGCACCAAAGCCGTGCTTCGCAAAATACTTATCTTTCGAAGTGTATATTACCAGAGGGGGTCTCCTTAGGCTCCCCTGCCGCGGCTAGTGCGGCCTCTAGTTGGGCTTTGCACTCTTCCAGCTCCTTGGACAGTAGGTAATTCTTTTCTGTAAGAACCTGCATATCAAATGATCCTTAAATCAGTTATTTTAACTGTTTCAAGTCTCGGGGGCTACTGGTATATATATATAATTACCAAAAATTTCTTACCCGTATGTCTTTTACATATTGCTCTGCGGCACGGAGGTACGCATCTCCCAACTTGAAGGCATCTAACGCCCCTTGGGAGAAACAAGCGTCGCGAAGAATTGTTCGGCGACGCCTGTGGTTCATGGCACTCTCCACCTCAAAGTTGGTAGCAGACAACCCGTCCACATCCTCCATCGGAGGAGCGTCCGGTGCGCACCTTGTGTTCGGCCCCACTTCTGGGCCAGGCTCTGGAGCCTGGATAGTGGAGGCGCGATTGGCGGTCTCTCCGAATATAGTTCGGCGAGGTCTCTTTGTCCTGAAGAGAGCACAAGTGTTAATATGCCTTGAAGGTATAACACCGGGGATAAGGGGGTGCGCCATACCTTTGCGCTGACGCCCCGGTCCGGACTGCACCTCTTTTCTGCCCACGGGGCCCTGCGGCCGCTCGTTGGCTTGTCGCCGTAGGTTCGACATCCCGTTTCTGGGAGGCCGGGATTAGCCCTGGATAATCAGCCGTAATGGCCACCAGGGCGTTGTCCTTGCTCAATTGATGGAACACTCCATCAATCAGATCCACCGAAAGGTCCGGATCCTCTTGAGAGTCTGGGTCGAGGGACCGTCCTGGGTCCTCGGGTTGTGGAGGAGGGTTGTTTATTTCTTTAACAGCGTGGCGCAGTTCCTGCATCAAAATCACTAAGATTGAATATTTAACAATGGGGATATAAAACGGATGGGCAAGATGTGACCACTCACCCAGCTTGGAGGATTGTACATGGAAAATCCACCCTTTGGGTCGACGCGGAGAAAATCCTTCTCTTCTCCCTTGTACAAAGCGGACAAGGTCTTTATTAGAGCCGCAGCCGAATCCGGCCCCTTACGGCCGTAGTGGGTGGTGTCGTCCTCCCCGTTGAAATCCCACATGGGGTGGCTTCTATACTGTAGCGGCTGCACCCCTCGCATGATGCATGCGGCCATGACCCCGATCATGGTTAGTCTGGAATGTGCTAACAATCTTATCCGGCCCATCAGGTAAACAACGTCCCTGTCACTTTCCCTCTGAGGGCTCCGTGGGCGCCAGCTTAGGCGCTTCTTTAAGGGAGCATTGTTGATTTCAGGGAGGCCGATCCGGACAGGATCCGGCAGCGGGACGTCTTCTATATAAAACCATTCCGAGGGCCAGTTATCGTGGGCGCCAGTTTTTTGGTCCCGGCGATGCACCATACTTCGGCTCCGCCCACTTGATACATAGACCCCTTCTTGGAACGGGGAACGAGGCAGAATAGCTCCTTGCACAGTCCGAAATGAGCTTCGACACCCAAGAACAGCTCGCAGAGAGCTACAAAGCCCGCGATATGCAATACTGAGGCAGGCGTGAGATGATGTAGCTGGAGGCCGTAGAACTCCAGCAGCCCCTGGAGAAATGGATGGATTGGAAATACGAGCCCCCTTATTAAATAAGGGACGAGGCACACCCGCTCTCCTTTGGAGGGATTAGGGGCGCACTCCGCCATTATAGACGGCAAGACCGGCTCGAACCGGGATCATATAGGCCGGGGGGAGAAACCCCTTGGTCTGGAGCGTCACCAGCTCGCTATGCGGGATGGAGCATCTTTCCCAATATCCAGGCTTAGGGCTGGAAGGGAGGGAGGAGGAGTCACGACGGCTGGCCATGGTGGAATGGACCTTTGTCGAATGCGCTGTGATGAACACTCGCGAAGGGGGGAAGGTGTGGTTTGGATCTAAATCCTCGTCTCCTTAAATAGGTCAGCTCATTTACTTAGCTAGGGGTGTGAATGTAAAAACACTTAGGCCTTTCATATTCGTTTGACATGTGGGAAGAGGCCATTATTGGGGGCAGAAGCCAAGGAGCGCAACATCTGCAAGAAACCGGACTTTATTCGACAGGTACATGGAATTTGGAGGAGAACCCGCCTTGCAATGCCAAAAACAATCTGCGCGCCGGACTCATCGTCATTGAAGCCTGGATCGGGGGCTATTGAGGGAGTCCTAGATTAGGGGGTGTCTGGATGGCCGGACTATACCTTCAACCGGACTACTGGACTATGAAGATACAAGATTGAAGACTCCGTCCCGTGTCCGGAAGGGACTTTCCTTGCCGTGGAAGGCAAGCTTGGCGATACGGATATGAAGATCTCCTACCATTGTAACCGACTCTATGTAACCCTAACCCTACCCGGTGTCAACATAAACCGGAGGGTTTTAGTCCGTAGGACAACAGACACATCAACAATCATACCATAGGCTAGCTTCTAGGGTTTAGCCTCCTCGATCTCGTGCTAGATCTACTCTTGTACTACCCATGTCATCAATATTAATCAAGCAGGACGTAGGGTTTTACCTCCATCGAGAGGGCCCAAACCTGGGTAAAACTTCGTGTCCATTGCCTCCTGTTACCATCCAGCCTAGACACACAGTTCACGACCCCCAACCCGAGATCCGCCGGTTTTGACACCGACAGTCACTAATAGCGGAGAACAAACGAAGAGATTATTGTAGGGTACGAAACCACCTCAAAGTTATGCTTTCTGATCGATCTATTCAAGAGTCCATAGTAAAATAACACAAAGCTATTATTTCCGTTCGATCTATTATTGAGTTCGTACTAGAATAACACCTTAAGACGGGAATCAACCAAAACCCTAATTTCACCTAGATACTCCAATGTCACCTCAAGTATCCGTGGGTATGATTATACAATATGCATCACACAATCGCAGGTTCATCTATTCAACCAACACAAAGAACTTCAAAGAGTGCCCCAAAGTTTTGTGACACCCCGAGACCGATGTGCCAGGTGTCGTCCAGTTATTCGCTGTAGTTGCCTCGTCATTTGCTTGCGTGTCATGCATTTAATATCTTTGCATCATGTGCATTGCATCATGTCATAAATCTTTTGCATCTCAACTAAATAATTTGTGTGGATCTTGGATCCATTTAAATCAAGGGAAGAGTGACTTCTCTTTATAAATTTATCCTCCTAATATTTAGGGAGTTATTATAAATATTCCATTAATTTGGAATCATCGTAACACACGTGCAAAATAATTCCCATGTCTATTCCTCTTCGATTTTGACCTTCAAACCTTGCCAATATATCTCATCTCTTTTCCCGAGGCTCCTCCTAAAACCTCAACATATTTGGATACCTCTAATTCGTAGCCCGTGTTCAAACCATTTGAATTAAATTCAAATGATTTTGAATTAAATCCTTGCGATCATGCCTCTCCTATTTTTCTTGGAACCAGCACATTTTTGTGAGTCCGGAAATATTATTTGCGTGCGCTAATTCTTTCCCTATCCCTCTCTTTCTTTTCGTCTCTCCAATTCTTTTCTGTTAAAGGAAATGTGAGGGAGAGAGAGAAGAGAGATAGCACAGGCCGGCCCAACCTCCAGCGCAGGCCCATTTGCCCCTCCAAGGCCCAGCCATCCCACCTACACCTAACCCTAGCCCACACCCTCTGGATGATCCTCTCTCCCCCCTTCGTTTCCTGCTTGCGCCGCCAGGAGAGGATCGCTCGCACCCGACTCCTTCTCCCTCTCCATTCGCTCGATCTCCCCACCTCTCGCTCCCGTGTCCGAACCACCTGCGCCTCCCTCTCTCTCTCGCTCACGCCGAGCCCCTCCACTCCTTCTTCCAGCAAGGCCCCGCACCACTCGTCCCAATTTTGGCCGGAGCTCGCCGAAGCCACAACACCGGCCGTCACCGGACCTCCTTCTCGGCTCCACCGCCGCCAAGAGCCACCTCCAGCAGCCTCCTACTCTCGCGTTCCTGCCTTGCCCCGCCATGGATGCCGCAAGACCTCGCCGCTGCCTCCCCGTCTCCGGCCATGGCGCCCGCGTCGACGACCCGACCTGCCAGTGCCGCCGCCCTCCTTCATCGCGCCCTCGCCTCCCTCTTCCTCCGTTCGGGCCAACGCCGCCACCACCGGATCAGGCTGCGCTTCGCCGGGTCCTCCCCTGCGGCCGGACCGGCCCTGTAGGAGTTTCTTGTCCCTCGCCGTCCGATGCTTCTCCGCCCTGCCCCCTCTTGCCAAGCTACCTGTCACCTGCTTCGTCTACATGCTGCTTCCCTGCTGCCTTTTTGTTGTCATTGCCAAGGCCACTGAATCCAGGGATGCAAGACCGCCTCCGTGGAATTTCGCCAAGTACACCACCGACAAGACCAAACGGATGCTCGAACAAGTACCAAACGAAACGCCAAGACCTACGAGAACGACTTCGTGGACCGACGAGTACCACGACGACCTTTGTTCGCCAAGTACCCCTTCGGATGGCCAAGTTCCTCTTCAAATGTACGACTACACGGTGTTGCGCCAAGTACCACGATGCCCGGAGCCCTCGGACCGTCAAGTTTCACTACCGCCGACTAGCATGACTACCATCGCAAAAACGAGACCGTCAAGGCCCGACCGACAAGTACCCCGACGACCCTGAACATCTACGATTGTGTACGACTACCGCCGCCATGGTTTTCGACAAGACGTCGTGAGCCTCTACTTCCACTACCGCTCCAATGATCGCCGATGAACGATAGGACGACTACTTCGACTACCGTCGCGTGATCCACTACTTCCCTCGAAGACCCATGAACGACTACTTCCACTACGAACTCGTTCCGCCCGAAACGCATGCTTCGAGGGTATAACCCCGAGACAACCGCCCGTGGACCGAATGCTTGCGATGTATGAGTTGAACCGTGTGTTGCTCCATGTCCGAGTTGTTCTTTGCGAGTTCCTCGTTGCCATGCCGTCCACCCGTGGGAACCCAGCAACCGGGATCACCCCATCATCTTGCATGACACACTCACTCCCACTTCCTTTTGCACTGGTATCCCTGTGAGCTACCGGAACCAATATGTTGTCATGGCATCATTTTCGGATTCATCACAGAGGGAGTCCTGGATTAGGGGGTGTTCGGGTAGCCGGACTATACCTTCGGCCGGACTCCAGGACTATGAAGATACAAGATTGAAGACTTCGTCTTGTGTCCGGATGGGACTTTCCTTGGCGTGGAAGGCAAGCTTGGCGATGCGGATATTCAAGATCTCCTGCCATTGTAACCGACTTTGTGTAACCCTAACCCTCTCCGGTGTCTATATAAACCGGAGGGTTTTAGTCCGTAGGACAACTTCATCATACAACAATCATACCATAGGCTAGCTTCTAGGGTTTAGCCTCCTTGATCTCGTGGTAGATCTACTCTTGTACTACCCATATCATCAATATTAATCAAGTAGGACGTAGGGTTTTACCTCCATCAAGAGGGCCCGAACCTGGGTAAAACATCATGTTCCTTGCCTCCTGTTACCATCCGGCCTAGACGCACAGTTCGGGACCCCCTACCCGAGATCCACCGGTTTTGACACCGACATTGGTGCTTTCATTGAGAGTTCCTCTGTGTCGTCGCTTTTAGGCCCGATGGCTCCTTCGATCATCAACAACGATGCAGTCCAGGGTGAGACTTTTCTCCCCGGACAGATCTTCATCTTCAGCGGCTTCGCACTGCGGGCCAATTCACGTGGCCACCTTGAGCAGATCGAAAGCTATGCCCCTGGCCATCAGGTCAGGTTTGGAAGCCTAAACTACACGACTGACATCCGCGGGGACTTGATCTTCGACGGATTCGAGCCACAGCCAAGCGCGCCGCACTGTCTCGATGGGCATGATATAGCTCTGCTGCCGAACAGCGCCTTGGAGGCCGCACACGCATCGGTTCCGACCATTGATTCGGAGCCTACTACGCCGATTGAGGATCAGCGGTTGGACGCTGCCTCAGGGGCTGTGATCTCAGAGGCGATCGAGCCGAACTCCAGCCCCGCACTCCGCATGGCCCGTGACTCCGAGGAGCCGGATTCCTCTCCGAACTCCGAGCCCCCCGCGCCCCTGCCGATCGAATCCGATTGGGCGCCGATAATGGAGTTCACTGCCGCGGACATCTTTCAGCACTCTCCCTTCGGCGCATCCTGAATTCTCTAAAGTCTCTCTCTTTATCAGGAGAGCCCTGGCCGGACTACGGTCAGCAAGGTTAGGATACGGACGATGAGGAAATTCAAAACCCACCCACCACCCACTTCGTAGCCACTATCGACGACTTAACCGACATGCTTGACTTCGACTCCGAAGACATCGACGGCATGGACGACGATGCAGGAGACGAACAAGAACCAGCACCTGTAGGGCGCTGGAAGGCCACCTCGTCATATGACATATATATGGTGGACACTCCAAATGATGGAGATGGCGATGGAACAGCAGGGGACGATACCTCTAAGAAACAGCCCAAGCGCCGGCATCAGCGGCGCCGCTCTAAATCCCGCCAAAGGAAAAACGGTGATTCCAGCACGGGAGATAATACTACTCTGGATAGCGCCGAAGAACACCCCCTCCAGCAAGATTCAGCACAGGAGGACAGAGAAGCCAGCCCTCACGAGAGGGCGGCGAACCAAGAGGTTGAGGACGATAATTAAGCGCCTCCCTGCGAAGACAAAGCAAGCCTCGACGACGACGAGTTCGTCGTGCTAGAGGATCTCGCCGAACAAGAGCGTTTTAAACGCAGGCTTATGGCCACGGAAAGCAGCCTCAAGAAAAAGCAGCAACAGCTTAGAGCTTATCAGGATTTGCTAGCTGACAGATGGACTGAAGTCCTTGCGGCCGAAGAGTATGAACTCGAACGCCCCTCGAAGAGTTACCCAAAGCGCAGGCTGCTACCCCGACTAGAGGAGGAAGCACCTACATCACCAGCGCATGACATGGCCGACCGGCCACCTCGTGGCTGCGACAGAGAGGCCTCTTGGCCCTCCACTCAAGCCATGCCCCGACGCCGCGTCAAGCATACTAAGGCACGGGAAAATGCGCCCAACCTGCGTGACATACTGGAGGACAAGGCAAGGCAAACAAGATCGATCTACGGATCAAGCAGGCGCCCCACGGCACGTGACGGTGATCGTCACTCCGGATGCAATAAATCCGGCTGGGCCGAACTCAACAGACAAAGCTCCTTCGAGCTGCGTCGTGATATAGCCCAATACAGAGGCGCCGCACACCCACTATGCTTCACAAATGAAGTAATGGATCATAAAATCCCTGAGGGCTTCAAACCCGTAAACATCGAATCGTACGATGGCACAACAGATCCTATGGTATGGATCGAGGATTATCTCCTTCATATCCACATGGCCCGCGGTGATGATCTACACGCCATCAAATACCTCCCACTCAAACTTAAGGGACCGGCCCGGCATTGGCTTAACAGCTTGCCAGCAGACTCAATTGGTTCTTGGGAGGACCTGGAAGCCGCATTCCTTGATAACTTCCAGGGCACTTATGTGCGACCACCGGACGCCGATGACCTAAGCCACATAATTCAGCAGCCGGAGGAATCGGCCAGGCAATTCTGGACACGGTTCCTAACAAAGAAAAACCAGATAGTCGACTATCCGGACGCAGAGGCCTTAGCGGCCTTCAAGCATAATATCCGTGACGAGTGGCTTGCCCGGCACCTGGGACAGGAAAAGCCGAAATCTATGGCAGCCCTCACGACACTCATGACCCGCTTTTGCGCGGGAGAAGACAACTGGCTAGCTCGCAGCAACAATTTAACCAAGAACCCTGGTAATTCGAATACCAAGGATAAAAGGACAGGTCGCGTCGGAACAAACAAAAGCGCCGCATTAATAGCGACAGCAACGAGGATACGGCAGTTAATGCTGGATTCCGAGGCTACAAATCCGGTCAACGGAAAAAGCCATTCAAAAGAAGTACTCAGGGCCCGTCCAGTTTGGACCGAATACTCGACCGCTTGTGCCAGATACATGGCACCCCCGAAAAGTCAGCCAATCACACCAACAGGGATTGTTGGGTGTTCAGGCAGGCAGGCAAGTTGAGAGCCGAAAACAAAGACAAGGGGCTGCATAGCGACAACGAGGAGGAGCCTAGGCCGCCAAACAATAGTGGACAGAAGGGATTTCCCCCACAAGTGCGGATGGTGAACATGATATACGCAACCCACGTCCCCAAGAGGGAGCGGAAGCGTGCGTTACGGGACGTATATGCGATGGAGCCAGTCGCCCCAAAGTTCAACCCATGGTCCTCCTGCCCGATCACCTTTGATCGAAGGGACCACCCCACTAGCATCCGTCACGGCGGCTTCGCCGCATTGGTTCTAGACCCAATCATTGACAGATTTCATCCACAAGAGTCCTCATGGACGGCGGCAGCAGCCTGAACCTGCTTTACCAGGATACAGTGCGAAAAATGGGCATAGATCCCTCGAGGATCAAGCCCACCAAAACAACCTTTAAAGGCGTCATACCAGGTGTAGAAGCCAACTGTACAGACTTAGTCACACTGGAAGTGGTCTTCGGATCTCCGGATAACTTCCGAAGCGAGGAGTTAATCTTCGACATAGTCCCGTTCTGTAGTGGCTATCACGCACTGCTCGGGCGAAGTGCATTCGCAAAATTCAATGCGGTACCACACTATGCATACCTCAAGCTCAAGATGCCAGGCCCTAGAGGAGTAATCACAGTCAATGGGAACACTGAACGCTCCCTCCGAACGGAGGAGCACACGGCAGCGCTCGCAGCAGAAGTACAAAGCGGCCTCTCTAGGGAGTTCTCCAGTTCGGCCTTCAAAAAGCCGAACACTGTCAAGCGCGCCCGGAGTACCCTACCACAAGAACGCCTGTCACGTTCTGAGCTAGCGTAGCAATGCGGCCCCAACCCTAGCCCTCGCGATATAGCAAAACCAGTGCTTCGCGTACATAACTACACTCTTGAAATACCATGGGCACAGGGGAAGGGGCACTATCACGGCACGCCCGAAATACGGCTTAAACCACACCAGGGGCTGCCGGATTCCTTTTTTTCTCTTACTCTCAGGACTCCATACTTTGGATGACCCGTTCGGCAATTCAACTGCCGCACAAACGATGCAAGATCCAGGAAAGCAGACAAGCCACGCCGCATTATGGAACTCCCAGGTGGTCTCTATTGCGAGCAGTATACCTGTTTTTTAATACAATTCCGCGGCCTGCCCCTGGCCAGGACATGTTAAATAGTCCAATTTCTTTTGCTTATCGCACTATTTGTATCGTTCCGCTTTCATAGCAGCCTTTCTATAAACAATGCATAGCTTTTTGTCTATTTTTTGCATTATCCTCTTTTTTATATATATGTTTATTAATAACATGTTGCATCTGTACACTGTGGTACGGCAAAAATACGCCAGGGGCTTCAGTACCCATCAATATGGCGTGAGAAGTCCGTACACTTTCACAAGTGCGGCACCCCGAACTTATAGCACTATATGCATCGGCTCCGAATCATGATTTGGGTCAATAGTTGGGTTTTCCCGGCTCCTATGTTTTGGTGCCTTACGTTCCGCTATATTGGCTAAGGTAGCACTAGGAGAACTACTGCGACTGTGCCCCAATTGAGCTGGGCTGAGCACCTCAGTAGAGAAAGCTAAAACTGACTATCATGATGTGGCGAGAGACCGGTCGCTGTTCGAGAGGTTTTTCGAGTCCTTAAAGACTTATGCCGCTTCGAGCGAGGAACCGGCTTTGTCCGGCCAAGGCGTGGATAGCGCCCCGAACTCGGTCTTCTAAATACTAGGGGCTTCGCCGAAATTTAAAATTAAAGAGTTCTATGGCTAAGTGAGAGTGTTCAAGCATTATAGTCCGATTGCCTTGTTCGTTGTGCTGAGCGCCTCCCTCGACGGACCCAATCATGGGAAAAAGAGCGCTCAGGTTTATCCCGAACACCCCAGCACTAGTGGAATGGGGGCAGAAGCCGACGACTGGCCATCTCTCAATTTTTCGATAAACGGCCGCACAGAAAGTAATATTTTAAATTCAACAAGCATTGCTTAGCGCATATGAACAAGTTTTCAGCGCACAGGATAACACGAGCGAGTTCATTTAAAAATTACATCCTTGGTACATTCATCCGCCATAAGGCGGGCACCAGCCAGAACATCCTTGTAATAGTTCTCGGGCTTGCAATGCTCCTTCCCCGGCGGCGGCCCGTCCCTCACAAGCTTCTCACCGTCCAGCTTACCCTAGTGCACCTTTGCATGGGCAAGGGCCCTACGAGCACCTTCGATGCAGACGGAGCGCTTGATGACCTCGAGCCTTGGACAAACCTCCACCAGCCGCCGCACCAGTCCGAAGTAGCTCCCAGGCAGGGCCTCTCCAGGCCACAGCCGAATTATGAAGCCCTTCTGGGCTTGTTCGGCTGCCTTGTGGAGCTCGACCAGCTGCTTCAGCTTGTCGCTCAAGGGCACAGGGTGTCCGGCCTCAGCGTACTGAGACCAGAACACCTTCTCCGTCGAGCTGCCTTCCTCGGCTCGGTAGAATACGGCGGCATCGGATACGCTACGGGGAAGATCTGCGAATGCCCCTAGAGAGCTCCGGATTCGGGTAAGTAACAAGTAGTTTACTTTTATATGTCTGCTTTGCATAGAGAATGCCTTACCCGCCGCTATCTTTTTCACCGCATCCAATTCCTGGAGGGCCTTCTGGGCTTCGGCCTTGGCAGATTGGGCAGTTTTAAGGTCCGCAGCAAGCTCGGACGCTCGCGTCTTCGAGTCGAGCTCCAAACTCTCATGTTTTTTCATGAGATCCTAAAGCTCTTGCTGCACCTTGCCGACCTGCGCCTCAAATTTCTCCCTCTCGGTGCGCTCCGTGGCCGTTTTCTTCTCGGCCTCAGACAGCGCCTGCTTGAGGGTCGCCACCTCAGTTGTGGCCCCTACAATAAGCAGTGTACTCCTGTCATTTTTTGCATTTGCGTCTTCTTATAGGCATTTTTTCTATAAGGTATCTCTTACCTTCTTTCTCCTCGAGCTGCCGTTTGGCAAGGCCGAGCTCTTGCTCGGTCCGCTCGAGGCCCTGCTTCAGGGCACCCACCTCCGCAGTCAGTGCGGCGGTGGCCAGCAGTGAAGCCTGCATACGTATATTGACTCCTTTTTAGTTAGACTCCTGTGATATTTAATAGATCCTCTATTCGGCTTTTCTTTACGAACGCCAAATAGAGCATCAGGGGCTACTGTCTATGCGGTAATATTTTTACATATTTTTTTACTTACCTCAAAGCCTGTTAGAAGGCTAGCACAAGCTTTAGTCAGTTCGCTTTTGGCAGACCGAACCTTCTGGACCACCATACTCATGATGGTACGGTGCTCCTCGTCGATGGAGGCGCCCTTAAGCACCTCCAGCAGATTGTCCGGCACCTCCGGTTGGACGGAGGACGCCGGCTCAATAGGCTTGCTCCTCTTGGCAGGAGTTCGCCTGCCGCGGTCCGGAACCGTTGATGATTCCGGCACGGTGTCCGGCTTAAAGCCGGACTTGGAGCCCTGGGGGGTCTGGTCCCCTTTACTCCTGGAGTCCGGGAGGTCGCCTCGCGGTTCCTCCTGGACCACCTCCTCTTGCCCTGGAGCTTGTCGCGACGCCACTTCGGCGTCATCCGCAGCACAGAGGGAGGCAGTGGGCAGAACTGAATTCACGTCTGATGAATCCAGGGAGCCGCTCGACGACTCGTCGAGCCCGTCCTTGGGCGGGCTGCATGATTATATTCGACATTAGGGAAAGCTGCGCAACAAAAGGAATATCATGAGTTACTCTGGTATCCGAACACTTACGATTTCGCCGGACGCTTGGCCCTGTCCGGCCACTCCTCTTCGTCCTCATCGGCGTCGGGGGCGTAGTCCGGCGGAGGGGTTTTCCTCTTCTTGGACCCTTCGGCCTCCCCTACTGGGGCGGCCTTCCTCTTCTTTCCTCACCCCACTGGAGGGGGAGAGGTCTCTTCTTCCTCCTCCTCGTCTTCACGGGAGGAGTGCGTCTCTGACTCGTCGGACGACGAGTCCGACACCACCATATGCCGGGAACTCTTTCGAGTCCTCGTGGCCTTCTTCTTCTTGGCCTTCTTCTCCGGCGCCACATAAGGTGCCGGAACTAGCAGCTTCACTAGGAGAGCAGGGGCTGGGTCTTCGGGCAAGGGAGCCGGACAGTTAATCAGTCCGGACTTCGCCCGCCAATCCTGTCAAAGGTGAGGGAGTTTAGATCCCGCATAGATTCAAACTATGAAGAAAACTTAACATCCTGTAAAAGATGAAAATATTTTACCTCGCCAGCAGGACGCTGCGAGCTAAATCCGCGTTCTTCAGAGGCGGATGTGGGAGCCTCGGCGCCTTTGGTTAGCCCCCTCCAGACATCTTCGTACGTCGTGTCGAAGAGCCTGCTCAGAGTTCGGTGCTGCGCCGGTTGAACTCCCACAAATTGAAGTCTCGTTCTTGACACGAAAGGATCCGGCGGACGAGCATGACCTGGACTACGTTGACAAGCTTGAGCTGCTTGTTCACGAGGGACTGGATGCATTTTTGCAGTCTGGTCACCTCTTCTTCATCGCCCCACGACAAGCCCGTCTCCTTCCAGGACGTGAGCCGCGTAGGGGGTCCGGATCGGAATTCAGGGGCTGCGATCTGCTTCGGATCCCGTGGCTCGGTGATGTAAAACCACCCTGACTACCACCCCTTCAAGGTCTCCACAAAGGAGCCCTCGAGCCATAGGGCGTTGGCTATTTTGCCCGCCATGGCGCCTCCGCACTCCGCCTGGTGTCCGCGCACCACCTTTGGCTTGACGTTGAAGGTATTGAGCCCGTGGCCGAAATGGGTACGGATGCAGAGGAAAGCCTCGCACACGACGATAAACGCCGAGATATTGAGGATGAAGTTCGGGGCCAGATCGTGGAAATCTAGGCCATAGTAGAACATGAGCCCGCGGACAAATGGGTGGAGAGGAAAACCCAGTCCGCGGAGGAAGTGGGGAAGAAATACTACCCTCTCATGGGGCCTTGGGGTGGGGAGAAGCTGCCCCTCCTCAAGAAGCCGGTGCGCGATGTCTTTGGACAGGTATCCGGCCTTCCTTAGCTTTTTGACATGGCCCTCCATGACGGAGGAGACCATCCACCTGCCTCCTGCTCCGGACATTGTTGGAGAAGGTTGAGGTAGGAAGTGCGGGCTTGGCGCTGGAGCTCGGGTGCGCAGAAGATGGATAGGCAAAGGAGGAAGAAGGCGTAGGTAAAAAGGTGGATCCTTATCCACTTATATGGGCGGATGCGACTATGTGTCCCCACCAGCCTAGTAAAACTCGCTTGCCTCCCAAGCGCCGTGATAAATGGCGCGGTTGGGTTACCCACGTCCGTATTGATGAGAATCCTGTAAATGGGGGACACGATCTCTGCTTTGACAAGACGTGCCAAGGAAACCGCCTCGCAAAACACGCTGAGGTGGAAAAGTGACAACGATTCGATTAAAGGCTTGGCCGTAGTGTGATGTCACACTGCGGAATACGTCAGCAGATTAGATTTGTGTTAATATTATTCTCTCTGTGGCAATACGTGGAAACTTATTTTGCAGAGCCGAACACTACTCTTGGTGTTTACAAACTTTTATGAAGAATTTGGAGGAGGAACCCACCTTGCAATGCCGAAGACAATCTACGCGCCGGACTCGTCCTCATTAAAGCCTGGTTCAGGGGCTACTAAGGGAGTCCTGGATTAGGGGGTGTTCGGGTAGCCGGAGTATACCTTCGGCCGGACTCCAGGACTATGAAGATACAAGATTGAAGACTTCGTCCCGTGTCTGGATGGGACTTTCCTTGGCGTGGAAGGCAAGCTTGGCGATGCGGATATTCAAGATCTCCTACCATTGTAACCGACCTTGTGTAACCCTAACCCTCTCCGGTGTCTATATAAACCGGAGGGTTTTAGTCCGTAGGACAACTTCATCATACAACAATCATACCATAGGCTAGCTTCTAGGGTTTAGCCTCCTTGATCTCGTGGTAGATCTACTCTTGTACTACCCATATCATCAATATTAATCAAGCAGGACGTAGGGTTTTACCTCCATCAAGAGGGCCCGAACCTGGGTAAAACATTGTGTTCCTTGCCTCCTGTTACTATCCGGCCTAGACGCACAGTTCGGGACCCCCTACCCGAGATCCGCCGGTTTTGACACCGACAATCACCGTGGCACCCTTTCTTTCCACCACGATGACAAAATGCCCCATATATTATAACATGCCAACATTTTCATAAATTCTGCATAAAACTTGCTCATGTCATTCGCATCATGATAATAACATCGAAAATGTTTAAAATTGTTGTTGCACCAAATTGCTAAATGCATATGGGGATTTACCGGATTCGTTATTTGTTATATCCGGCCCCATTTAAATTGTTTAGATGGTGTAGTTTTGTTATGCCTCATCTCTTGCCATGTTTAACAACATTTAATATTGTTGGGTACCTAAACGAGAGAGAACTAAATAATTGATGTGGTGTTCCGTCAATATGCAACTCGTTGCATATTGAGCTGCACTTAATTTGTAGGATTGCTTGTGCACTTTGACACGTCATGCTTCATTAAACCGGACATGCATCATACTTGTTTGCGCATCGTGCCATGCTTACGTGATGTTTATTCACTATGTTGTTTGCTTCTTTCCGGTGTTGCTTCTTCGGGTTAGTTTCGATAACGTCGTGTTGTGAGGATCTGTTCGACTACGTCCGTTTGTCTTCTTCATGGACTCGTTCTTCTTCCTTGCGGGATCTCAGGCAAGATGACCATACCCTCGAAATCACTTCTATCTTTGCTTGCTAGTTGCTCGCTCTTTTGCTATGCCTATGCTGCGATACCTACCACTTGCTTATCATGCCTCCCATATTGTTGAACCAAGCCTCTAAACCACCTGGTCCTAGCAAACCATTGATTGGCTATGTTACCGCTTTGCTCAACCCCTCTTATAGCGTTGTTAGTTGTAGATGAAGATGAAGTTTGTTCCTTGTTGGAACATGGACATGTTGTTCCTTGTTGGAACATGTTTACTTGTTGGGATATCACAATATCTCTTATTTAATTAATGCATCTATATACTTGGTAAAGGGTGGAAGGCTCGGCCTCTCGCCTAGTGTTTTGTTCCACTCTTGCCGCCCTAGTTTCTGTCATATCGGTGTTATGTTCCCGGATTTTGCGTTCCTTACGCGGTTGGGTGATAATGGGAACCCCTTGACAGTTCGCCTTGAATAAAACTCCTCCAGCAATGCCCAACATTGGTTTTACCATTTGCCACCTAGCCTTTTTTCCCTTGGGTTTCATGGACTGAAGGGTCATCTTTATTTTAACCGCCCCGGGCCAGTGCTCCTCTGAGTGTTGGTCCAACCGAGCGATGTCCGGGGCTACCAGGGGAAACTCTGGGCTGGCCTACCCGACGTCTTGCTCATCTGGTGTGCCCTGAGAACGAGATATGCGCAGCTCCTATCGAGATTTGTCAGCACATCTGGGTGGTGTTGCTGGATTTGTTTTAACTTGTCGAAATGTCTTGTAGAACCGGGATACCGAGTCTGATCGGAATGTCTCGGGAGAAGGTATATCCTTCGTTGACCATGAGAGCTTGTCATGGGCTAAGTTGGGACTCCCCTGCAGGGATTTGAACTTTTGAAAGCCGTGCCCCCGGTTATGGGCAGATGGGAATTTGTTAACGTCCGGTTGTAGAAAACCTGAAGTTGACCTTAATTAAAATACATCTACCGCGTGTGTAACCGTGATGGTCTCTTTCCGGTGGAGTCCAGGAAGTGAACACGGTGTTGGAGTTATGTTTGACGTAGGTTGTTCTAGGATCACTTCTTGATCATAGATTCTCGACCGTGCTTTTGCCTTCTCTTCTCGCTCTCATTTGCGTTGTTAGCCACCAAATATGCTAGTCTCTTGCAGCAGCTCCACCTCATACCTTTACCTTACCCATAAGCTTAAATAGTCTTGATCGCGAGGGTGTGAGATTGCTGAATCCCCGTGACTCACAGATACTTCCAAAACCAGCTTGCAGGTGCCGATGAGTCCGTGCATATGACGCAACCAAGCTCAAGAGGAGCTCGATGAAGATCTTGTCCTTTGTGTTGTTCCGTTTCCAGTTGATCAGTAGTGGAGCCCAGTCGGGACGATCGGGGATCTGTGTAGCATTTGGGGTAGTCTTCTTTTATTTTGGTTCCGTAGTCGGACCTTGAGTGTATTTGGTTGATGTAATGCTTTAATCATGTAATTGTGTGAAGTGGCGATTGTAAGCCAACTATGTATCTCTTTCCCTTATGTATTACATGGGTTGTGTGAAGATTACCTCACTTGCGACATTGCTTTCAATGCGGTTATGCCTCTAAGTCGTGCTTCGACACGTGGGAGATATAGCCGCATCGAGGGCGTTACAAGTTGGTATTCAGAGCCTTCCCCGACCTTAGGAGCCCCCACTGCTTGATCGTTTTTAGCAGCCGTTGTTGAGTCTAGAAAAATGTTTTGAGTCATGTAGGAATTATATATCAGAGAGTTTAGGAATTCTTTTTACTCCCCAGTCCCTTCATCGCTTTGGTAAGGCATCCTGACGTAGAGTTTTGACTCTTCTCTTCTCAAATTTCACTAAATTTTTTTAGGATCACGAGGGTATCTTGGAATCGTTCCGATCGATTTGTGACGAGAACATTGTTCTTGGTGCCTCCTGTCATTTAGGGGTTGTGGCAGTGTCCCGGGGAGTTTCGCTCCGAGGTGTTGTCCTCACAATTTTATCATTGCAGTTCTGGAATACCTGAGTTTAGTTTCGCCGACATCGAAAATCTCTTTTATGCAGTTGTTGGTGAGATAACCTCGACGCCACCCAGTACTGGGGCGGGAGTTCGGGAGTATTGCCATAACTTGTATAACGGATGCTTTTCGAAGGTTGAGGTAGATGGTTTCCGAAGTTTTTCTCGGTTATGTGTTGAAGGATGGATACAGCTGGATGTAGGATTTGCTAGATTTGGGTGAGATATTATGCTTCCCCTATATCCCCAACACCTGATTGCATAACCGGAATGGTTCAGGAGTTTCATAAGTGGGAATTCAAGTAGCTTTTAGGATATCTTTCCGACAGATGCATGATATGAAATTGGGGTTCGACGTCTAGTGGTCCTCCTATGCACGGTTGGTTTTACAGTGGTCTCGTTGTGTCTTAAAGAGTCCTTGGCTATGCCGACTCGGGGACGCTTCGTATGTCATGTGCACTGCCTTGTACATGATGGTGCTGTACGATTGAGCCCGTGTAGGCCCCACCACGAAAACTTCGGACGAAATCTCTATCATATGGTTGTTCCGGTTTATTCTGCAAGGCAATTCTTGTTTTGTTTTGAGTGTGGTATTCGAGTTGCTTCGAAGTCAAATGTTGATTCCATACCTTCTCTAAATGGTGTTCTCATGTTCTTATGTGAATACAAATCCTTCGTGATCATTGAGATTGTCATCTAAATTTCTTCTCTACCAGCAAGTGGATCCGCTCATTTTCAACATCCGCAAGATTCAATCTCAGCTTTCTCAACGGTGTTCATTTCATCCGTTCTATGTCGTCTTTGTTTTCCCACCCACCCACCCTTTTTCTTCAAGGACTAAGATTTCCCAATCAAGTATCATTTTATTGATGGAAGTCTCTCCATTCTTTTCCTTCATGTTCTTACCCGGCGATTCTCATGAAGATTCTAACGGAGCTTCAAGTTCATCATTATTCATTCTTTTTGTTCTCCGGTGGAACCAAATCTAGCTTTGTTGACCATATATTTTTCCTCGTTTCAAATGTTTCTCCATACCGGTGCACCTCATAATAATTCATTTCTCGCTATTCTATTGTTCCGGAGAGCTAAAGATATCTCGAAGACTCATGTTTCCACTCTGCATCCGTTCAAGATCTTTCGAGGATGTTCTCTCATTCAAGTCTTTTAATTCAACCGATGCAATCTATCTTCGAATCGACCTTTTCAACGGTGTTTCTTTCAGTGGCCCCTAACCGACAGGTCTTTTTCCAGGATCTTACCTGACTCTTCTCATTTTCCCCGGAGTATTCTCCAAGTTTGACGTAAGAATGACTCATCATCAGTCATATGTATTTCTCCAAGATCTTTCAAATTCTTTTCATCGCTGGTTCAACTTTTCTATTCTTCTTATTCCGGAGTATCTCAACGATTCATCGTGTTGTTTCTCATCATCATTCTCGGATTTTAAGACCGAAGAAGATTTTTCCTCCATACCTTGCTCCATTTCTCTTCAAGATTCGTGATTCTAGCTTGTTGCCATCCTCTCGTAATTGTTTTCGATGTGAGAATTCTTTTCACCCATCTGGAGCATTTCATGAGTTGTTTTTTTTCATTTCTTTTCCCCGAAGGCCATCTTTTCAAATATTATTCATTTCTCAGCTTTCAGCTCTCTTTCTCTAAATTTTACCGGTGCATCGATCAAATATCCTCTAATCAGTGCATGATCTCTTCGTTCTCTCATATATAATTTCTCTCAAGCATCTTCATTCATTTGCTAATTTTTCCCGGTGTTTCTTAATCTTCTCTTCGTTCATTTTCAATTCTTAAGATGGTTCGTTCAAGAGTTCCTCTTCCTTCGTTTATCATATTAATTCATTCGTCGTTTCAATCCTACCGGTGGTTCGTTGAAGACTTTCTCAAGTTGACACTATATCTATCTTAATCCTTTTCAAAGAGAATAAGTAGTATGCCAAACCCATTGTATTTCATCAATTTGATTGGTGAAGGATAAGCATAATGTAATTCCTTCTCGAAGTTTTCAATTTCTCTTTCCTTTTGTTTGATCATCCTTTTATTACCGGAGGTTCTACATGATGGTTTCATCAAGGATTTAATTTCCTTCTCGAAGTGTTCATCAACATTCTTTTCTAAGGAACTCAAGTATTCTTCTTCGTGTAATCCGGAGTGCAATTCTTTCTACCATATTATTGGAGGTGATATTATGTCATTCTTGATAACATGAGCTCATGTTTCATGATTCACATGTTGTTAAGAATGAGGTATTTTAAATCCATCAACCTTTTCGTTGGAGTTATCTTGTGTCATGTTTCACCTAAATCCTTTCCTAAGGACTGTTGCTATTTATGGTGCTCATAAATGACCCAAGTTCTTCATCTATCCTCCTGGTGTAATAGCTTTCTCGTCTCCTTGTTCATACCAATCCAATTCTTTTCCCGTGAGTGGCGGGTTGTCACCTCATAATTTTAGATGTATTCCATAAGACCATATCAAGCTTATTCTTTTCGTTGTTGATTTTTTAACAACTCCGTTCAAGCCTTATTCGTAAGGATGTTTTCTTTCAAATTCATCTGTGGGAAGAATTATCAGTTTATTCTCCATAATTTAATTCCAATGATCTACCTTCGATTCCTTCATCCGGAGGCATTGTGATGTTTCTCTTTTCTCTCATCATCTCGAATTGTGAGAATCGTGGTCTTTCGTGCTTATCCATTTAACCGGAGTGTCGTGCCCTCTTTCCAAGTTCTTATTCAATTCCTTTTCTTTTCAATCGGAGTGCTGCCCGAAGTTGTTCTCCCTTGTTCCTCTTTTCTAACGAAGTGTTTTCAGCTTCGTCATCTCCGTTGTATTCTTTTCTCGAAATGGCTTAACCTTTTCAAGGTTCTTTGGTCTCACTCGTTTGTCAAAGAAGCAACTTAGTTTTACCTTTTCTCTTCCTCTTCCGTTTTTCTCCGGTGCCATCCTAGATCTCGGGACGAGATCCTCTCGTAGTGGTGGAGTGTTGTGACACCCCGAGACCGATGTGCCAGGTGTCATCCAGTTATTCACTGTTGTTGCCCCGTCATTTGCTTGCGTGTCATGCATTTCATATCTTTGCATCGTGTGCATTGCATCATGTCATAAATCTTTTGCATCTCAACTAAATAATTTGTGTGGATCTTTGATCCATTTAAATCGAGGGAAGAGTGACTTCTCTTTATAACTTTATCCTCCTAATATTTAGGGAGTTATTATAAATATTCCATTAATTTGGAATCATCGTAACACACGTGCAAAATAATTCCCATGTCTATTCCTCTTCGATTTTGACCTTCAAACCTTGCTAATATATCTCATCTCTTTTCTCGAGGCTCCTCCTAAAACCTCAACATTTTTGGATACCTCTAATTCCTAGCCCGTGTTCAAACCATTTGAATTAAATTCAAATGATTTTGAATTAAATCCTTGTGATCATGCCTCTCCTATTTTTCTTGGAACCAGCGCATTTTTGCGAGTCCAGGAATATTATTTGCGTGCACTAATTCTTTCCCTATCCCTCTCTTTCTTTTCGTCTCTCCAATTCTTTTCTGTTAAAGGAAATATGAGGGAGAGAGAGAAGAGAGATAGCACAGGCCGGCCCAACCTCCAGCGCAGGCCCATTTGCCCCTCCAAGGCCCAGCCATCCCACCTACACCTAACCCTAGCCCACACCCTCTGGACGATCCTCTATCCCCCCTTCGTTTCCTGCTTGCACCGCCAGGAGAGGATCGCTCACACCCGACTCCTTCTCCCTCTCCATTCGCTCGATCTCCCCACCTCTCGCTCCCGTGTCCGAACCACCTGCGCCTCCCTCTCTCTCGCTCACGCCGAGCCCCTCCACTCCTTCGAGCAAGGCCCCGCACCACTCGTCCCAATTTTGGCTGGAGCTCGCCGGAGCAACAACACCGGTCGTCACCGGACCTCCTCCTCGGCTCCACCGCCACCAAGCGCCGCCTCCAGCAGCCTCCTACTCTCGTGTTCCTGCCTTGCCCCGCCATGGATGCCGCAATACCTCGCCGCTGCCTCCCCGTCTCCGGCCATGGCGCCCGCGTCGGCGACCCGACCTGCCAGTGCCGCCGCCCTCCATCATCGCGCCCTCGCCTCCCTCTTCCTCCGTTCGGGCCAAAGCCGCCGCCACCGGATCAGGCTGCGCTTCGCCGGGTCCTCCCCTGCCGCCAGACCGGCCCTGCAGGAGCTTCTTGTCCCTCGCCGTCCGATGCTTCTCTGCCCTGCCGCCTCTTGCCGAGCTACCTATCACCTGCGTTGTCTACGTGTTGCTTCCCTGCTGCCTTTTTGTTGTCATTGCCAAGGCCACTGAATCCAGGGATGCAAGACCGGCTCCGTGGAATTTCGCCAAGTACACCACCGACAAGACCAAACGGATGCTCGAACGAGTACCGAACGAAACGCCAAGACCTACGAGAACGACTTAGTGACCGACGAGTACCACGATGACCGTTGTTCGCCAAGTACACCTTCGGATGGCCAAGTTCCTCTTCAAATGTACGACTACACGGTGTTGCGCCAAGTACCACGATGCCCGGAGCCCTCGGACCGTCAAGTTTCACTACCGCCGACTAGCATGACTACCGTCGTAAAAACGAGACCGTCAAGGCCCGACCGACAAGTACCCCGACGACCCTGAACATCTATGATTGTGTACGACTACCGCCGCCGTGGTTTTCAACAAGACGCCGTGAGCCTCTACTTCCACTACCGCTCCGATGATCGCCGATGAACGATAGGACGACTACTTCGACTACCGTCGCGTGATCCACTACTTACCTCGAAGACCCATGAACGACTACTTCCACTACGAACTCGTTCCACCCGAAACGCATGCTTCGAAGGTATAACCCCGAGACGACTGCCCATGGACCGAATGCTTGCGATGTATGAGTTGAACCGTGTGTTGCTCCGTGTCCGAGTTGTTCTTTGCGAGTTCCTCGTTGCCATGCCGTGTCCACCCGTGGGAACCCGGCAACCGGGATCACCCCATCATCTTGCATGACACACTCACTCCCACTTCCTTTTGCACCGGTATCCCTGTGAGCTACCGGAACCGATATGTTGTCATGGCATCATTTTCGGATTCATCACCGTGGCACCCTTTCTTTCCACCACGATGACAAAATGCCCCATATATTATAACATGCCAACATTTTCATAAATTCTGCATAAAACTTGCTCATGTCATTCGCATCATGATAATAACATCGAAAATGTTTAAAATTGTTGTTGCACCAAATTGCTAAATGCATATGGGGATTTACCGGATTCGTTATTTGTTATATCCGGCCCCATTTAAATTGTTTAGATGGTGTAGTTTTATTATGCCTCATCTCTTGCCATGTTTAACAACATTTAATATTGTTGGGTACCTAAACGAGAGAGAACTAAATAATTGATGTGGTGTTCCGTCAATATGCAACTCGTTGCATATTGAGCTGCACTTAATTTGTAGGATTGCTTGTGCACTTTGACACGTCATGCTTCATTAAACCGGACATGCATCATACTTGTTTGCGCATCGTGCCATGCTTACGTGATGTTTATTCACTATGTTGTTTGCTTCTTTCCGGTGTTGCTTCTTCGGGTTAGTTCCGATAACGTCGTGTTGTGAGGATCTGTTCGACTACGTCCGTTTGTCTTCTTCATGGAATCGTTCTTCTTCCTTGCGGGATCTCAGGCAAGATGACCATACCCTCGAAATCACTTCTATCTTTGCTTGCTAGTTGCTCGCTCTTTTGCTATGCCTATGCTGCGATACCTACCACTTGCTTATCATGCCTCCCATATTGTTGAACCAAGCTTCTAACCCACCTGGTCCTAGCAAACCATTGATTGGCTATGTTACCGCTTTGCTCAACCCCTCTTATAGCGTTGTTAGTTGCAGGTGAAGATGAAGTTTGTTCCTTGTTGGAACATGGAGATGTTGTTCCTTGTTGGAACATGTTTACTTGTTGGGATATCACAATATCTCTTATTTAATTAATGCATATATATACTTGGTAAAGGGTGGAAGGCTCGGCCTCTCACCTAGTGTTTTGTTCCACTCTTGCCGCCCTAGTTTCCGTCATATCGGTGTTATGTTCCCGGATTTTGCGTTCCTTATGCGGTTGGGTGATAATGGGAACCCCTTGACAGTTTGCCTTGAATAAAACTCCTCCAGCAATGCCCAACATTGGTTTTACCATTTGCCACCTAGCCGTTTTTCCCTTGGGTTTCGCAGACTCAAGGGTCATCTTTATTTTAACCCCCCCCCCCCCGGCCAGTGCTCCTCTGAGTGTTGGTCCAACCGAGCGATGTTCGGGGCTACCAGGGGCAACTCTGGGCTGGCCTACCCGACATCTTGCTCATCCGGTGTGCCCTGAGAACGAGATATGTGTAGCTCCTATCGGGATTTGTCGGCACATCTGGGTGGTGTTGCTGGATTTGTTTTAACTTGTTGAAATGTCTTGTAGAACCGGGATACCGAGTCTGATCGGAATGTCTCGGGAGAAGGTATATCCTTCGTTGACCATGAGAGCTTGTCATGGGCTAAGTTGGGACTCCCCTGCAAGGATTTGAACTTTCGAAAGCCGTGCCCCCGGTTATGGGCAGATGGGAATTTGTTAACGTCCGGTTGTAGAAAACCTGAAGTTGACCTTAATTAAAATACATCTATCGCGTGTGTAACCGTGATGGTCTCTTTCCGGCGGAGTCCGGGAAGTGAACACGGTGTTGGAGTTATGTTTGACGTAGGTTGTTCTAGGATCACTTCTTGATCATAGATTCTCGATCGTGCTTTTGCCTTCTCTTCTCGCTCTCATTTGCGTTGTTAGCCACCAAATATGCTAGTCGCTTGCAGTAGCTCCACCTCATACCTTTACCTTACCCATAATCTTAAATAGTCTTGATCGCGAGGGTGTGAGATTGCTGAGTCCCCGTGACTCACAGATACTTCCAAAACCATCTTGCAGGTGCCGATGAGTCCGTGCATATGACGCAACCAAGCTCAGGAGGAGCTCGATGAAGATCTTGTCCTTTGTGTTGTTCCGTTTCCAGTTGATCAGTAGTGGAGCCTAGTCGGGACGATCGGGGATCTGTGTAGCATTTGGGGTAGTCTTCTTTTATTTTGGTTCCATAGTCGGACCTTGAGTGTATTTGGTTGATGTAATGCTTTAATCATGTAATTGTGTGAAGTGGCGATTGTTAGCCAACTATGTATCTCTTTCCCTTATGTATTACATGGGTTGTGTGAAGATTACCTCACTTGCGACATTGCTTTCAATGCGGTTATGCCTCTAAGTCGTGCTTCGACACGTGGGAAATATAGCCGCATCGAGGGCGTTACAAGTAACATAACACCGATATGACAGAAACTAGGGCGGCAAGAGTGGAACAAAACACCAGGCATAAGGCCGAGCCTTCCACCGTTTACCAAGTATATAGATGCATTAATTAAATAAGAGATATTGTGATATCCCAACAAGTAAACATGTTCCAACAAGGAACAACATCTCCATGTTCCAACAAGGAACAAACTTCAATCTTCACCTGCAACTAGCAAAGCTATAAGAGGGGCTGAGCAACACGATAACATAGCCAAACAACGGTTTGCTAGGACAAGGTGGGTTAGAGGCTTGGTTCAACAATATGGGAGGCATGATAAGCAAGTGGTAGGTATCGCAGCATAGGCATAGCAAAAGAGCGAGCAACTAAGCAAGCAAAGATAGAAGTGATTTCGAGGGTATGGTCATCTTGCCTGAGATCCCGCAAGGAAGAAGAACGATTCCATGAAGAAGACAAACGGACATAGACGAACGAATACTCACAAACGCGACATTATCGGAACCAACCTGAAGAAGCAACACCGGAAAGGAGCAAACAACATAGTAAAACAACCATCACATAAGCATGGCACGATGCGCAAACAAGTATGATGCATGTACGGTTTAAATATGCATGGCATGGCAAAGGGCACAAACAAAACTACAAGTTAAGTGGAGCTCAATATGCAATGAGTTGCATATTGACGGAACACCACATCAATTATTTAGTTCTCTCTCGTTTATGTACCCAGCAACATTAAATGTTGATTAACATGGCAAGAGGTGAAGAAAATGAAAACTACCTATCTAGGCAAGTTTAAATGAGGCCAAAAACAACAAACAACAAATTCCGGTAAATCCCCATATGCATATTTTAGATTTGCTGTTGTTCTGCCCTAAACATAATTTTAGAGTTATTAAACATGCAAAGTAAAGCCACCATGTTAAACTAGGCAAAATTCTACCCCATTTACATATAAAGTTTATTAAATTTGGAGCTACGGTTATTTAGTTATGAAATAAATCATTTTAGCATGGCATAGGGGTAAATTTAATCAAACAGCATTTAAACATTTTAAACGTAGATGAAAGTGGCATATTAAGAAACTAGATGAAAAACTAAGCATATTTCATATATAAATTGTTTTAATCCGATGCACGGTTAATTAGTTATTAAATGCATGAACTCTAGGGACTAAACTGCAAAACTGTCGTTCTCTGGAATAATAACTAAATCGCATAACTAAAAAAAATAGATATCAGGCCGAATCCGGCTAGCCCAATAGATGAAAAGCCAGGGTGCTGCTCACATTGGGCCTTGAGGCCTGTGCGTGGCTGGGGCGAAGAGGGAGCTGGGCCTTGGCCTGCCCTAGCGGCGCGCTGGGCCGGAACAGAGGAGGTCCAAGCGATGATGCAGGGGCGTGCGTGGTCAACGTGCAGGAACGCAGCAGCAGGACCGGTCAACAGGCACGACGACGTGCAGGACTCCGGCGATGAGGCCTTGGCAGCGATGCAGGGAAGGGAAAACGGCGGGACTCCGACGCGGCAGGGAGCTCGGCGGGGCGCAGAATCTTGGCGGACGACGGCGAGCGGCGCTGGGCGTTCAGATCCATGTGATCGAGACGGGGCAAGGGGCTCCTCCTCGTCCTCGAGTTCTCGCCGAAACAAGGGAGGCGGAGGCGGGATGTAGGGGAGCGGCAGCGGCGGCGAACTTGGCTCGGGGCGGCAGGTCTGGTCGTGGTCTTCGCGAGCGGCCGGCACGAAACGACGGCGACGGAGCTTGAGGCTGCGGCCATGGTGGTCTCCTGTTCGAGCACACAGAGAGGGAGAGATGTGAGGTGAGGGTGAAAGACAGGGAAGGGAGAGGAAGGAAGTGGGGTGCGGAAGCAACCTGGTTCGCGGATCGCCAGTGGAGGAGCGCTCGGGCGCTGCTGCTGCTCCAGGCGGTAGCCATGGTTCCCTGCGAGGAACAACGGGACGGGGAGGCACGGTCAGAGAGGAACGGCGTGAGGAGGGAGGAGCTCGCGCGCGAGGGTGCAGCTGCTGCTGCCGGCGGCCTCACGGATTGGATCGCTGGAGGTGAATTGCGAGGAGAGGTGGAGACTGCCAGTTGGGTGGATGGGCAAAACGAGGTGGATCTAGGAAGATCCTGAGGGGGATGGTGAGTGGGTGGCGGCGGCGCGATGGGACAAGGGGGAGGATTTTTAGGGTTAGGCTAGAGTTTGATCTATGTATAGCAAAAAGGCTAAGTTTAGGGGCATTTGGTGAAGGAAATATGCCCTAGAGGCAATAATAAAGTTATTATTTATTTCCTTATTTCGTGATAAATGTTTATTATTCATGCTAGAACTGTATTAACCAGAAACATAATACATGTGTGAATACATAGACAAATAGAGTGTCACTACTATGCCTCTACTTGACTAGCTCGTTAATCAAAGATGGTTATGTTTCCTAACCATAGACAAAGAGTTGTTATTTGATTAACGGGATCACATCATTAGGAGAATGATGTGATTGACTTGACCCATTCCTTTAGCTTAGCACTCGAACGTTTAGTATGTTGCTATTGCTTTCTTCATGACTTATACATATTCCTATGACTATGAGATTATGCAACTCCCGTTTGCCGGAGGAACTCTTTGTGTGCTACCAAACATCACAACGTAACTAGGTGATTATAAAGGAGCTCTACAGGTGTCTCCAAAGGTACATGTTGGGTTGGCGTATTTCGAGATTAGGATTTGTCACTCCGCTTGTCGGAGAGGTTATCTCTGGGCCCTCTCGGTAATGCACATCACATAAGCCTTGCAAGCATTGCAACTAATGAGTTAGTTGCGAGATGATGTATTACGAAACGAGTAAAGAGACTTGCCGGTAACGAGATTGAACTAGGTATTGAGATACCGACGATCGAATCTCGGGCAAGTAACATACCGATGACAAAGGGAACAACGTATGTTGTTATGCGGTCTGAACGATAAAGATCTTCGTAGAATATGTGGGAGCCAATATGAGCATCCAGGTTCCGCTATTGGTTATTGACCGGAGACGTGTCTCGGTCATGTCTACATTGTTCTCGAACCCGTAGGGTCCGCACGCTTAAGGTTTCGATGACAGTAATATTATGAGTTTATGAGTTTTGATGTACTGAAGGAGTTCGTAGTCCCGTATGAGATCGGGGACATGACGAGGAGTCTCAAAATGGTCCAGACGTAAAGATCGATATATTGGACGACTATATTCGGACATCGGAAAGGTTCCGAGTGATTCGGGTATTTTCGGAGGTACCGGGGAGTTACGGGAATACGAGGAAGAAGCAATGGGCCTTAATGGGCCTTAGTGGAAAGGACGAGGAGGTGGCGCGCGCCCCTCCCAAGCCCAGTCCGAATTGGACAAGGGGTTTGGGGCGCGGCCCCTCTCTCCCTTCCTTCCCCTCTTCCCCCCTTTTCCCCCTTCTCCTAGTTGGACTAGGAAAGGAGGAAACCTACTCCAACTAGGAGTAGGAATCCTACTCCCTGGCGCGCCCCTCCTAGGGCAAGCCTCCTCCCCCTTGCTCCTTTATATATGGGGGCAGGGGGCACCTCTAGACACACAAGTTGATCTTCGTGATCGTTCTCTTAGCCGTGTGCGGTGCCCCCCTCCACCAGAATCCTCGATAATATTGTAGCGGTGCTTAGGCGAAGCCCTACGACGGTAGAACATCAAGATCGTCACCACGCCGTCGTGCTGACGGAACTCTTCCCCGACACTTTGCTGGATCGGAGTCCGGGCATCGTCATCGAGCTGAACGTGTGCTAGAACTCGGAGGTGCCGTAGTTTCGGTGCTTGATCGTTCGGGCCGTGTAGACGTACGACTACATCAACCGCGTTGTGCTAACGCTTCCGCTGTCGGTCTACAAGGGTACGCAGATCACACTCTCCCCTCTCGTTGCTATGCATCACCATGATCTTGCGTGTGCGTAGGAAATTTTTGAAATTACTACGTTCCCCAACAGTGGTATCAGAGCCAGGTTTTATGCGTAGATGTCATATGCACGAGTAGAACACAAGTGAGTTGTGGGCGATATAAGTCATACTGCTTACCAGCATGTCATACTTTGGTTCGGCGGTATTGTTGGATGAAGCGGCCCGGACCAACATTACGCGTACGCTTACGCAAGACCTGTTCTACCGACGTGCTTTGCACACAGGTGGCTAGCGGGTGTCAGTTTCTCCAACTTTAGTTGAACCGAGTGTGGCTACGCCCGGTCCTTGCGAAGGTTAAAACAGCACCAACTTGACAAACTATCGTTGTGGTTTTGATGCGTAGGTAAGATTGGTTCTTGCTTAAGCCCGTAGCAGCCACGTAAAACTTGCAACAACAAAGTAGAGGACGTCTAACTTGTTTTTGCAGGGCATGTTGTGATGT
Source organism: Triticum urartu (assembly GCF_003073215.2). Classification (NCBI taxonomy): domain Eukaryota; kingdom Viridiplantae; phylum Streptophyta; class Magnoliopsida; order Poales; family Poaceae; genus Triticum; species Triticum urartu. Next base: position 40,117,063 of record NC_053026.1, on the reverse strand, counting down.
GATATGGTCAAGACATGATGCTAAATTTTATTGTATGAGATGATCATGTTTTGTAACCAAGTTATCGGCAACTGGCAGGAGCCATATGGTTGTCGCTTTATTGTATGCAATGCAATTGCGCTGTAATGCTTTACTTTATCACTAAGCGGTAGCGATAGTCGTGGAAGCATAAGATTGGCAAGACGACAACGATGCTACGATGGTGATCAAGGTGTCGCGCCGGTGACGATGGTGATCACGACGGTGCTTCGAAGATGGAGATCACAAGCACAAGATGATGATGGCCATATCATATCACTTATATTGATTGCATGTGATGTTTATCTTTTATGCATCTTATCTTGCTTTGACTGACGGTAGCATTTTAAGATGATCTCTCACTAATTATCAAGAAGTGTTCTCCCTGAGTATGCACCGTTGCAAAAGTTCTTCGTGCTGAGACACCACGTGATGATCGGGTGTGATAGGCCCTACGTTCAAATACAACGGGTGCAAAACAGTTGCACACGCGGAATACTCAGGTTATACTTGACGAGCCAAGCATATACAGATATGGCCTCGGAACACGGAGACTGAAAGGTCGAGCGTGAATCATATAGTAGATATGATCAACATAGTGATGTTCACCAATGAAACTACTCCATCTCATGTGATGATCGGACATGGTTTAGTTGATTTGGATCACGTAATCACTTAGAGGATTAGAGGGATGTCTATCTAAGTGGGAGTTCTGAAGTAATATGATTAATTGAACTTAAATTTATCATGAACTTAGTCCTGGTAGTATTTTGCAAATTATGTTGTAGATCAATAGCTCGCGTTGTTGCTTCCCTGTGTTTATTTTGATATGTTCCTAGAGAAAATTGTGTTGAAAGATGTTAGTAGCAATGATGCGGATTGGATCCGTGATCTGAGGTTTATCCTCATTGCTGCACAGAAGAATTATGTCCTTGATGCACCGCTAGGTGACAGACCTATTGCAGGAGCAGATGTAGACGTTATGAACGTTTTGCTAGCTCAATATGATGACTACTTGATAGTTTAGTACACCATGCTTAATGGCTTAGAATCGAGACTTCAAAGACGTTTTGAACATCATGGACCATATGAGATGTTCCAGGAGTTGAATTTAATATTTCAAGCAAATACCCAAGTTGAGAGATATGAAGTCTCCAACAAGTTCTATAGCTAAAAGATGGAGGAGAATCGCTCAACTAGTGAGCATGTGCTCAGATTGTCTGGGTACTACAATCGCTTGAATCAAGTGGGAGTTAATCTTCCAGATAAGATAGTGATTGACAAAATTCTCTAGTCACCATCACCAAGTTAGTAGAACTTCATGATGAACTATAATATGCAAGGGATAACGGAAACAACTCCCAAGCTCTTCGTGATGCTGAAATCAACGAAGGTAGAAATCAAGAAAAACATCAAGTGTTGATGGTTGACAAGACCACTAGTTTCAAGAAAAGGGCAAAGGGAAGAAGGGGAACTTCAAGAAGAACGGCAAGCAAGTTGCTGCTCAGGTGAAAAAGCCCAAGTCTGATCCTAAGCCTGAGACTAAGTGCTTCTACTGCAAAGGGACTGGTCAATGGAAGTGGAACTGCCCCAAGTATTTGGCGGATAAGAAGGATGGCAAGGTAAACAAAGGTATATTGGATATACATGTTATTGATGTGTACTTTACTAGTGTTTATAGCAACCCCTCGGCATTTGATACTGGTTCAGTTTCTAAAGAGTAGTAACTCAAAACGGGAGTTGCAGAATAAACAGAAACTAGTAAAGGGTGAGGTGACGATGTGTGTTGGAAGTAGTTCCAAGATTGATACGATCATCATCCCACACTCCCTATACTTTCGGGATTAGTGTTGAAACTAAATAAGTGTTATTTGGTGTTTGCGTTGAGCATGAATATGATTTGATCATGTTTATTGCAATACGGTTATTCATTAAAGTCAGAGAATAATTGTTGTTCTGTTTACATGAATAAAACCTTCGATGGTCATACACCCAATGAAAATAGTTCATTGGATCTCGATCGTAGTGTTACACATATTCATAATATTGAAGCCAAAAGATGCAAAGTTAATAATGATAGTGCAACTTATTTGTGGCACTGCCGTTTAGGTCATATCGGTGTAAAGCGCATGAAGAAACTCCATACTGATGGACTTTTGGAACCACTTGATTATGAATCACTTGGTACTTGCGAACCATGCCTCATGGGCAAGATGACTAAGACTCCGTTCTCCAGAACAATGGACCGAGCAACTGACTTATTGGAAATAATACATACTGATGTATGCAATCCGATGAGTGTTGAAGATCGCGGCGGCTATCGTTATTTTCTAACCTTCACATATGATTTGAGCAGATATGGGTATATCTACTTGATGAAACATAAGTCTGAAACATTTGAAAAGTTCAAAGAATTTCAGAGTGAAGTGGAAAATCATCGTAACAAGAAAAATAAGGTTTCTACGATCTGACCACGGAGACAAATATTTGAGTTACGAGTTTGGTCTTTAATTAAAACATTGTGGAATAGTTTCACAAACTCATGCCACCTGGAACACCACAGCATAATGGTGTGTCCGAACGTCATAACCGTACTTTATTGAATATAGTACAATCTATGATGTTTCTTACCGATCTACCACTATCGTTTTGGGGTTATGCATTAGAGACAGCTGCATTCACATTAAAAAGGGCACCATCTAAATCCTTTGAGACGACAAAATCTGAATTATGGTTTGGCAAGAAACCAAAGTTGTCGTTTCTTAAAGTTTTGGGTTGTGATGCTTATGTGAAAAAGTTTCATCCTGATAAGCTCAAACCCAAATCGGAGAAATATGTCTTCATAGGATACCCAAAGGAGACTGTTGGGTACACCTTCTATCACAGATCCGAAGGCAAGACATTCGTTGCTAAGAATGGATCCTTTCTAGAGAAGGAGTTTCTCTCGAAAGAAGTGAGTGGGAGGAAAGTAGAAAACTTGATAAGGTAATTGTACCTTCTTCCTTATTGGAAAGTAGTTCATCACAGAAATCTGTTCTTGTGACTACTACACCAATTAGTGAGGAAGCTAATGATGATGATCATGTAACTTCAGATCAAGTTACTACCGAATCTCGTAGGTAAACCAGAGTGAGATCCGCACTAGAGTGGTACGGTAATCCTGTTCTGGAGGTCATGTTACTTGACCATGACGAACCTACAAACTATGAGGAAGCGATGATGAGCCCAGATTCCGCAAAATTGCTTGAGGCCATGAAATCTGAGATGGGATCCATGTATGAGAACAAAGTATGGACTTTGGTTGACTTGCCCGATGATCGGCAAGCCATTGAGATTAAATGGATCTTCAAGAGGAAGACGGACGCTGATGGTAGTGTTACTATCTACAAAGCTAGACTTGTCGAAAAAGGTTTTTGACAAAGTTCAAGGTGTTGACTACGATGAAATTTTCTCACTCGTAGCGATGCTTAAGTCTGTCCAAATCATGTTAGCAATTGCCGCATTTTTATGAAATCTGGCAAATGGATAAACAAAACTACATTCCTTAATGGATTTAAAGAAGAGTTGTATATGATGCAACCAGAAGGTTTTGTCAATCCTAAAGGTGCTAACAAAATATGCAAGCTCCAGGGATCCATCTATGGACTGGTGCAAGCATCTCGGAGTTGGAATATACGCTTTGATAAGTTGATCAAAGCATATAGTTTTAGACAGACTTGCGATGAAGCCTGTATTTACAAGAAAGTGTGTGGGAGCACTACAGCATTTCTGATAAGTGTATGTGTATGACATATTGTTGATCGGAAATAATGTAGAATTATTCTGCAAGGCATAAAGGAGTGTTTGAAAGGATTTTTTCAAAGAAAACCTCGGTGAAGCTGCTTACATATTGAGCATCAAGATCTATAGAGATAGATCAAGACGCTTGATAAGTTTTTTTTCAATGAGTACATACCTTGACAAGATTTTGAAGTAGTTCAAAATGGAATAGTCAAAGAAAGAATTCTTGCCTGTGTTACAAGGTGTGAAATTGAGTAAGATTCAAAGCCCGACCACGGCAGAAAATAGAATGAGAATGAAAGTCATTCCCTATGCCTTGGTCATAGGTTCTATAAAGTATGCCATGCTGTGTACCAGACCTATTGTATACCCTACACTAATTTTGTCAAGGGAGTACAATAGTGATCTAGAAGTAGATCACTGGACAGCGTAGCGGTCAAAATTATCCTTAGTGGAATAAGGATATGTTTCTCGATTATTGGGGGTGACAAAAGGTTCGTCGTAAAGGGTTACGTCGATACAAGTTTTGGCACTGAATCTCGGATGACTCTTAGTCTCATCTGGATACAATATTGAAAGTGGGAGCAATTAGCTAAAGTAGTCCGTGCAGAGCATTGTAGACATAGAAAATTGCAAAATACTTACGGATCTGAATATGGCAGACCCGTTGACTAAAACTTCTCTCACATGCAAAACATGATCACACCTTAGTACTCTTTGGGTGTTAATCACATAAATGATGTGAACTAGATTATTGACTCTAGTAAACCCTTTGGGTGTTGGTCACATATCGATGTGAACTACGGATCTAAAGATGTGAACTATTGATGTTAGATCACATGGCGATGTGAACTAGATTATTGACTCTAGTGCAAGTGGGAGACTGAAAGGAAATATGCCCTAGAGGCAATAATAAAGTTATTATTTATTTCCTTATTTCATGATAAATGTTTATTATTCATGCTAGAATTGTATTAATCGGAAACATAATACATGTGTGAATACATAGACAAACAGAGTGTCACTAGTATGCCTCTACTTGACTTGACTAGCTCGTTAACCAAAGATGGTTATGTTTCCTAACCATAGACAAAGAGTTGTTATTTGATTAACGGGATCACATCATTAGGAGAATGATGTGATTGACTTGACCCATTCCTTTAGCTTAGCACTCGATCGTTTAGTATGTTGCTATTGCTTTCTTCATGACTTATACATATTCCTATGACTATGAGATTATGCAACTCCCGTTTGCCAGAGGAACTCTTTGTGTGCTACCAAACATCACAACGTAACTGGGTGATTATAAAGGAGCTCTACAGGTGTCTCCAAAGGTACATGTTGGGTTGGCGTATTTCGAGATTAGGATTTGTCACTCCGCTTGTCGGAGAGGTTATCTCTGGGCCCTCTCGGTAATGCACATCACATAAGCCTTGCAAGCATTGCAACTAATGAGTTAGTTGCGAGATGATGTATTACGAAACGAGTAAAGAGACTTGCCGGTAACGAGGTTGAACTAGGTATTGAGATACCGACGATCGAATCTCGGGCAAGTAACATACCGATGACAAAGGGAACAACGTATGTTGTTATGCGGTCTGACCGATAAAGATCTTCATAGAATATGTGGGAGCCAATATGAGCATCCAGGTTCCGCTATTGGTTATTGACCGGAGACGTGTCTCGGTCATGTCTACATTGTTCTCGAACCCGTAGGGTCCGCACGCTTAAGGTTTCGATGACAGTAATATTATGAGTTTATGAGTTTTGATGTACTGAACGAGTTCGGAGTCCCGGATGAGATCGGGGACATGACGAGGAGTCTCGAAATGGTCCAGACGTAAAGATCGATATATTGGACGACTATATTCGGACATCGGAAAGGTTCCGAGTGATTCGGGTAATTTCGGAGGTACCGGGGAGTTACGGGAATACGAGGAAGAAGCAATGGGCCTTAATGGGCCTTAGTGGAAAGGACGAGGAGGCGGCGCGCGCCCCTCCCAAGCCCAATCCGAATTGGACAAGGGGTTTGGGGCGCGGCCCCTCTCTCCCTTCCTTCCCCTCTTCCCCCCTTTCCCCCCTTCTCCTAGTTGGACTAGGAAAGGAGGAAACCTACTCCAACTAGGAGTAGGAATCCTACTCCCTGGCGCGCCCCTCCTAGGGCCGGCCTCGTCCCCCTTGCTCCTTTATATACGGGGGCAGGGGGGCACCTCGAGACACACAAGTTGATCTTCGTGATCGTTCTCTTAGCCGTGTGCGGTGCCCCCCTCCACCATAATCCTTGATAATATTGTAGCGGTGCTTAGGCGAAGCCCTGCGACGGTAGAACATCAAGATCGTCACCACGCCGTCGTGCTGACGGAACTCTTCCCCGACACTTTGCTGGATCGGAGTCCGGGCATCGTCATCGAGCTGAACGTGTGCTAGAACTCGGAGGTGCCGTAGTTTCGGTGCTTGATTGGTCGGGCCGTGAAGACATACGACTACATCAACCGCGTTGTCATAACGCTTCCGCTGTCGGTCTATGAGGGTATGTAGACAACACTCTCCCCTCTCGTTGCTATGCATCACCATGATCTTGCGTGTGCGTAGGAATTTTTTTGAAATTACTACGTTCCCCAACATTTGGACCCTCCGATCTTAATCGGACGGTCTCGGATGAATAGGCTAGGGAGATCAAATAAGAAAACGGAGACGTTTTGTAGATGTTTGGGGATGTTCTGGATCCAATGGTGACGACTGTCCGGGTCGAGTCCGGGACAACTTTCGGACGCGCGCGCCAGGAGGGGCTGCGGGCTAACGAGAGAGGTTAGGTTGGACCTAGTGGTAGGTAGTGAGCTGTGTAGACGGTCTCCAGCTAAGAGAAGAGAAGAGAGGGAGGCCTGGCGGCTATTTTCAGAGACCGGCTATATTGCCGCTATAGTTATCCGTTGGGGCGTCAAACGGACTCCGAACGCGATGAAACTTGGCAGGCGGTCTACTAACAACAAAACAACACCGCATGCCAACTTTCATCCCATTCCGAGAAAATTTTCCCATCACTTCTAAAATAATATTTCGGACGTGCCGCGGGCGCGTGCAAGTGTGTCTGGGCTCAGAACGGACAGCGGAGAGAACGGGGGAACCCGGACGAATGCAAGTTTTGAAAACATGATGATGCAATGCACATGATGACATGACAAGATGCAACACGCAAGCAAATGACATGGCAACACAGCGAATAACTGGAAGACACCTGGCACATCGGTCTCGGGGCGTTACAACACTCCACCACTACGAGAGGCATAACCGCATTGAAAGCAATGTCGCAAGTGAGGTAATCTTCACAAAACCCATGTAATATATTGTGACACTCCAAAAATTTTAATTGGTTTTCATCAAAAACTTTGTTTAAAAAAAATTAAGAGGGCATTTAAAACTTCTTTTCCAGAAATCCTTCCTCTTAAAAACTTCCTTTTCTTTGGCAAGAATTTTATTATTGCTTCAACTATGGTATTTGATCTTTTGAAACTTCTTCTCTGTTGGTTCCCTCTCAAATTATTTTGGGAGTTTAATCCTTTTCTTTTAAAAAGAAACTCTATGAAAATTTGGGATTTTCATATCTTGGAAACCACCTATGACTTTGTATTTTTGCCCATCTGGTAAAACCCCTCCAAAAACCTCCCCTTCTCCTTGTAATCAACCTAAGTTCTCTGTCCCAACTCATCCAAGCAAGTTTTGGATTTTATTCTAATTATTTTTCCCCTCAAATCATTTCTGCAAATTATTTGGAGCCTGGGAGATTTTCAAAGCAAGTACCCTATTTCATTTGAGTTTTGACCTCAAACCAACTCCTCTGGATTGTCCTTAGCATCCACAACCCAGAACCATCTTGATCCACTCCTCCTCTTTTCAAATTTTTCAAAATTCAGTCTCTGCAAGTTTGGACCAGATTTGCCAAATTTGGTGAAATTCATATCTACACTCCTCCAAAAATTCCACCAAAATTCAGGCAGCCTACTGGAGCAATGAGTAGCCACTCCACCAAAAATCAGCTCAAGGAAAAATCCCCAGATGCCAAATTCATTCTGTCGAACACTTGGCGTGCACTGTTGCTATTCATATTTAGAAAAATTCAGTTTTCAGTGTCGTTTTCGTCCGTCAGTTTCAATCACGCGTAGACAGTGCGCTTGGCGCGTTGCACGCGGCTTCTTCTCCCTGGCCAGCACCCCCGCATGCGCGCTTGGCGTCTTCCCGGCGTCGGTGGCGCCCTTGGCCGCCCGCGCCGGCGTGTCTTGCGGCGGCCGAACCCCCATAGCAGCCGACAGGGGACGGAACGGCCGCTCAACGCCGTTCGGCGCCGCCCAACGCCCCTCTGCTCTCCGCGTGGCCTCATGCATGCCAGCGCACGCCCGTGGCACCGTCGCCGTGGCCCGGCAAGCACGGGACGTGCTCCCTGCCGCCGACGGGCCCGCGCCGCCCCGTTCTGTCGAACTCGCCCATAGCACCAAATACCAGCCCGATTAGCACCTAAATGGAACCGGTGGACCTCAACGACGACGCCCAACTCCCTAATCACCCCCGACCAAGCCCTGCGCCGCCGTAACCTTCACCGGAGATCCCCGTTCATGGCCACCGCCTCGGATCGCCTATATAAAGGACCCCGAGCTCGCTCACGAGCCCCACACCTTCACTGCACCTCCCCAAGACTCTGCCAAGCCACCAGGAGGACCTCGAGGAGGTCTCCTCCCCCAACTCCGGCCGCCCCGATCCGCCTTGGCCTCCACCACGATTCGCTCCGGTGAGGCCGTCCCCGGCGCCCAAATCTTGTCTATAGCCTCCTCTAGCACCCAGTAAGCTAACGCCAGCATCAATTTGTCCTTCGCAGCTCTCTCCGACGAGTCCCTCGACCACCCGAGCCGCCGTCCGCCGGAGCAAGGCTCGCCGCCGACGTGGTACTCGCCGGCGACCCCCACCACCACCAACCGACGCGGAAAGGCGCCTTGAACACGGAGGTACCCTCCGATCCCCCTGCCTCGCCGTGGATCGCTGCCGGCGACCACCGCGTCTCTCGGGCACCGGCGAACTCTGCCGCCCCGTTTGAACATTCAAACCTGACGGGCGGGACCCGCCTGTCAGCCTCTCTATCCTGTCTGAGCGAAGCGTTTTCTGAAAACGTCTTCTGCCGTATGCGCTTTCCCTCTGGGCTGGCGTAGTCGCTACCGAAGCGCTTTCTGTTTTTATGAGCTAGCCCCTGGAAACCTTCTGTTTCATTACAGATGAGTCCCTAGACAAGAACCTTTATAACTTTTAAACAGGAAATTATTTTTGATTGATTCTTTTTCTGTCCTCTTTAAAATTTTGTCTAGTTTTTTATCAGATTATTTGAAAAATATTTGGAATACTTTTTGTGCACCTCTTGGTATTTACGATAGCGCATATATTTCCTTTATACCGTAGATACCGAAGGAGGTGACGGAGCCGCGAACTTCACCGAGCTAGGCTCCGACTACTCCGAACCAGGCAAGCATGTTTGAACTTTTGATATGATGAGTGTCTTGGCATGTTATGCATTTAGTTAGCCTCATGGCATGTTGTTGAGCATACCGATGAACGTTATTTCCATACATTGTTGAGGTAAGTGAGTTCGATGATCCATAAGTGGATGGATGTGAGTATGAATGGCCATGTGTTGGCATGAGGATGGGTAAGATGGCAGTGTTGTAGCATGCCAGTCTTATGCCAGGCTGTATGACTACAGTGTCAAACCGTATCGGTCCAGTTCCTCCCATTTCCTTCCCTGTACTACCACATGTTTTCCGCAAGGAATATGGCTTAGTAAGTTGCAAACCGCTTTCCTGGTACACACCAAAAGGAGAGGCCGGGATGATGGTTCCATGGCCCTGGATTAAAGCCAGTCATCCGGTCAGGGGGCATGGGTGTTTCCGGTTGGGACCGAGAGGGGGGCACCCCTTAGAGCGCGCGTATATAAATTTGATCCCATGCTATTCGAGATTGTGATCTCCCCGTCTCAAAAGTTTTTCTTGGACGATGTCTAGGGTGATTCCTAGCATCGAGAGGTAGGATGGGTGTGTACTGGTTAGCTGTGTTTTCTTCCGAAATACCGTAAACGGAACTAGTCCTTCGTGACTACGGAAATCCGTTGGCTGTGGGAAATTTTTGTACAAACTCTGCAGAGTCATATATTCCTTGAATCATCTATTCCATGTCCAAGTTCAGTATTATCTTATCCTGACAAGTGCCAGTTTGATGACAGAGACTCCGGTGCATCGCATGAGTGCCAAGTCCGGTTAAATGATTATTCCTGTGGATGGACTAACCCGTTTATTTTCATGAATTGAATATTTATTATGAGCATTACTTCCTTGTGAATAAAAGCCCTTTATGTGCTGTTGCTAAGACGCCCGACTGTGGCATTTCTTTTAAAGCCCTTTCTGTGATGTTGCCCCGACGTCCGACTGTGGCATTTCTTTTAAAGCCCTTTATGTGGTGTCGCTAAGACGCCCGACTGTGGCATTTCTTTTAAAGCCCTTTCTGTGATGTCGCCCCGACGTCCGACTGTGGCATTTCTTTTAAAGCCCTTTTTGTGGTGTCGTGTTCACCTTTCGAGGCGTCGCTTCAGACACCCGATCGGTTTTCATTTATGTTTTGTTGGGAATTCAGGCGGACTACCGCCGTTTCCCTTTTACTTACTTCGTTATGCTAATTTTTGAATGTACATTGATGAATTAATCATGACGCATTCATGCATGCATTTGTTATATCTTACGTCCGAACTGTCTTGCGAGTACTTTCAAAAGTACTCACTGGCTTGTTGATTTGGCCAGATGCTGACGAAGGCGATCTCATGGATGAAGAATTTGATAGCGAGTCCGACGCCTAGAGGAGTCCAGTCAGTCTCGTGCGACCCTGGATTTGGTCACTGTATTATATCCGCTTCCGCTACCAAATAAATTCATCGAGCCTCACCTCGACGCTCGATGAGATGCCAGTTTTAGAGTCATGTATCTCACTCCCCGCTGTGTTTTTCCACCACCACCCTATCCTCGAGTCAGTAGTATGCCTCCACACCACTGTGTCATGTCCGCCATTATGTATAATTATTGGCGTGCTTGTAATAATTTGGTTGAGCAACCGTAGCTCGACCCTGTAATATATTTTATGCTACTGGCTTATTGTATCAAGAATTTGTCTACCGGTAAGGAGAATTTTTCTCATACTGGACTCAAAAGATTGGTTTCTCAATAAATATTTTTATTGGAAAACCGGTCGTGACACTTCGTACCAGAGCCAGGCTGACTGTAGGAAGCCACTAGGAGCGATCACTAATTGGTTATTAGCATGATTGAGCCTTTTCTTATTTTCTTGATTTTAGTCATTTTCTGTCAGTCAGCATAAATTTATGATCTGACCATGCAGAATTTTTGCCTACTTTTGTAGATGGCCGACAACAGCTGCGAGTCTCAGACCTTCGCCAACGTGCCCGATGGGTTCGTCAAGCTTCTTTCCTTCATCGTTCAGGTCGCGATGGGGCCATCTGTGCGCCCAGTCTTCACACTCTGCCAGCACCGAGTCAACGACAGTCTGACCATGCACCAGGCCGCAGTGCAGTTCAAGGGAGGGCGTGGTGAGTTACGCCGCTTCCGGTTCTTGGGAAGAGCCATGCCTACGGAGAGGCATGCTATGCAGATGGCAGCCCGCGAGGCGATAGCTCGTCTCAGGAATGTCCTCCCCGTGATGAAGACTCGTCGTTACCGTTATCTTCCATGCCATGTGCCTTACACCTGTCACTACGCATTCTCCTGCCCCAGAGGAGAACGAGACGAGGCTTTTGAGATGCTCATTGAGTATCTCCGGGCCCTGGAGGCAGCCTTCAACAACCTGGTGGACGACTTCGTGGCTGCCCGCATGGACTCAGTTCATGGCTGTGCTGCCAACAGGAGGGAGCTCCTACCCACCGCACCGCCACTGACTTTGGTCTCGTCCTCAGCATCTTTTGCACCTACTCGTCGCCTGCCTTCTACCGAAGAGTTCAACCAAGTCATTGCGCCCACTCCAGCGCGCACTGCACCACCCTGCGCGCCCACTCTTGTTCGTGTTGTTCCGCCCCTGGCACCCGCTCCATCTACTCAGCGCAACACTACACGTATGGAGCCTATTAGCGAGGAGGAAGTCGAGTCCCCAGCCTCGCTACACCTCACCCTCGGCAGGGCAAAGGAGATCGTCAACATCTCTGCCTGAGGACGCTTAGCCGCCATGCAATGTACCGCTTTGTATGATATGTTTATATGTACATAGGTTGTGAGAAGTAGCTTGTTTGCGCATCATGTAGGATCTAGAGGAGTGCACTAGCCTAAATAACATGTCAGGATTATGTACACATATCCTGAGTGATGTATTGTATAATTACCGCTCGCATGTAAGATATGTAATGAGCAGTCCTTCTCCGTGCGCAAATCGATTTGTTTTTCTTAAGTAAGCTTGGTTATTTAAATTTTATTTGCCAACTTTATGCATTTATGGAATCATTTTTGTGACTCTTTTCTCTTTTCTTATGGGTTTTACAAAATATATCCCAGAGTGAAAAATGTCTCGTCCTTGGACTCGTTCCATGCCAACCCCACCAGAGGAAAATTATGATACACAACCCAGCAACAAGTTCACACAAGGACAGTCAAGCCAACAGGGCAATGAATCGGCACTTTCACAAATGTGCCGCCTTTATGAGCAGAGTCAGCAACAACATCGGGAAATGATGAACCAAGTCATCAACATGGGAAATCACCATGGACAGTATCAGCAGCATTCCAAGTTATCTGAGCTACAGAAGACACGTCCCCAAACATTTTCTCATACTGACAAACCTCTTGAAGCCGAGGATTGGCTTCGAGATATGGAGAGAAAATTAATTATTGCAAAATGTTCAGATCTCAAGAAAGTACTATATGCTCCGCACTATCTCACAGGAGCAGCTGCATCATGGTGGGAGAATTTTCTGCACATTCACCCCAACGAAAATGATATAACCTGGGATGATTTCAAGGAAGGTTTCCGTGGTGCACACATTCCCAAGAGTATTATGAAAATCAAGAAGAGAGAGTTCAATGACCTCAAACAAAGGAACATGACTGTGTCAGATTACAACGGTCAATTTACTCTATTGTCTCGCTATGCCAATGAAGAGCGTATGACTGAACGTAAGAAGATGGAGAAATTCCTTGACGGTCTGGCGCCCGCGCTAAAATGCCAACTGGTCGTGCATACTTTTCCAGATTTTAAAATGCTGGTGGACAAAGCCATTACTCTGGAAAATGAGAGACGCAGCCTGGAAGATATCCGCAAGCGAAAAAGGGACCAGACTAACCATGCTCGCAATCATCGAAGCAGGACAGATTTTCAGAAAGGTGGGACACACAAACCTACGACAAACATCTCACGCCCAATCAAGAATTTCCATGCAAGGGACAAAGAGTTCACATATCGCCCAGGCGTTACTTGCTACGCTTGTGGAGAAGAAGGGCACTACGCCAAACAGTGCCCCAAGCCAAGGAACTCGACCCCGAAGCCAAACAATGGTGGAAATAATTCAGCACCCAAGCGCAACAATTTCAACCCCAACAACAACCACAGGAAGGGCCATCTAAACCACGTAACCAAAGAGGAAGCACAAAACGCTCCGAATATCGTACTCGGTACGTTTGCTGTCAACACAATACCTGCAACGGTTTTGTTTGATTCTGGAGCTTCTCACTCATTCACTTCGAAAAGTTTTGCTTTGCAAAATAATTTTTTGATGTTTCCCTTGGAAAAATCCATGATCATCAAGTCCCCTAGGATTCAGCAAGTTACTCAGAGTTACTGTCAGAATGTGGTTATTGAGTTCGAAGGATTGAAATTTTACGCCAATGTTATTGTGTTGGAAAATAAAGGACTGGATGTCATCCTAGGGATGGACTGGTTAACCACCAACAAAGGTATTATTGACTGTTTCAACCAGACCGTAATTCTCACGCACCACCACGGGAAGACAATAAATGTATCAGCCAAGGAAAGAAAAACACCCCGGCAGCCGAGATTGAATAAGGTGGACGTTTCTGAGTTAAGCAAGGTTCAAGTGGTATGTGAATTTCCAGATGTATTTCCCGAAGAACTACCAGGCATGCCACCAGATCGAGAAATAGAATTCAGCATTGAGCTAGCACCAGGAACCACCCCCATATACAAGAAACCATACAGAATGGCACCATGCGAATTGATTGAGTTGAAGAAATAAATAAAGGAATTACTGGACAAGGGATACATTCGACCCAGCTCCTCACCTTGGGGGTCACCAATTTTATTTGCCAAAAAGAAGGATGGAACACTAAGATTGTGCATAGACTACCGAGCACTTAACATGGTCACAGTCAAGAACAAATACCCGATGCCACGAATAAATGATTTGTTTGATCAGCTCGCTCAGGCCAAGGTATTCTCAAAGATTGACTTAAGGTCAGGATACCATCAATTAAAAGTGTGAACAGAAGATATCCCCAAAACAGCCTTCACCTCCAGATATGGACTATATGAGTTCACAGTTATGCCTTTTGGATTAACAAACGCCCCCGCATATTTTGTTCACCTCATGAACAAAGTATTTATGAAGTTTATGGACAAGTTCGTTGTGGTATTTATCGATGATATTCTGATATACTCCAAAACACCAGAAGAGCACGCGGAACATCTCAGGATTGTGCTAGGAGAACTCAGGAAACATCAATTGTATGCCAAGTTCAGTAAGTGTGAATTTTGGCTAAGACAAGTAGGCTTTCTAGGTCACGTGCTGACCCAAGACAGTATCGCAGTGGACCCGGAGAAAGTCAGGGCCATACTTGACTGGAAGGCACCAGCCAGCGTAACAGACGTACGAAGTTTCTTGCGAATGGCAGGATATTACCGCAGATTTATTGAAGGATTCTCCACCTTAGCGAAGCCAATGACGCAGTTGCTCAAGAAGGACAAGAAGTTTGAATGGACAGAGGCCTGCGAAAAAAGTTTCCAAGAGTTAAAACGGAAATTAACCACAGCACCGGTATTAATTGTGCCAGACATACACAAAAACTTTGAGGTGTATTGTGATGCATCCCGAAAAGGTCTCGGGTGCGTATTGATGCAAGAAGGCAAGGTTGTCGCATACGCTTCACGACAACTCCGCAAGCATGAGGAAAATTATCCCACTCATGACTTAGAAATGGCAGCAGTCATTCATGCACTTAAGGAATGACTTGGGAATCGATGTGAAATATACACGGACCATAAGAGTCTCAAATATATTTTCACACAGCCAGAACTAAACTTACGGCAACGACGCTGGTTGGAATTGGTAAAGGATTATGATGTTGGTATCCACTATCATCCAGGGAAAGCAAATGTAGTGGCCGATGCTCTTAGTCGGAACCCCAACTCCGATGAAAATAGTCTGCAGAGCTTGAGACCTGAATTCCAACAAGAATTTGCCAAACTCAACTTGTTAATAATCGCGGAAGGCACCATATCAAACTTGGAAATAAAGCCCGACCTTGTGGAGAGAATTAAAGAAGCTCAGCCTGGTCACCCCAGCATTGAAGGAATTAAAAGAAAGGTGAGTATGGGCAAGGCCTCGGAGTTTGTCATAGGCGAAGATGGAATATTACGATACGGGGACAGACTCTACGTGCCAAACATAGAAGACCTCAAACAGCAAATCCTAGCTGAAGCACACACCACTCCATATTCAATCCACCCTGGAGGAACCAAAATGTATAAGGATATTCAGGAAAGATTTTGGTGGCACAGTATGAAGAGGGACATAGCCACATTCGTTGCGTGTTGCGATTCTTGTCAACGCATAAAAGTTGAGCATCAAAAACCAGCCGGACTACTACAACCAAACAAAATACCTGAGTGGAAATGGGATGAAATAGGGATGGATTTTATTGTCGGACTACCTCGGTCACGACACGGGAATGATGCCATATGGGTCATCACCGATAGATTAACCAAGGTGGCACATTTTATTCCAGTGAAGACAACCTACAACACTCAGAAGCTTGCCAGGATTTATCTCTCCCGTATAGTTTCTCTGCATGGAGTCCCGAAGACTATAATATCCGACAGAGGCACTCAATTTGTCTCGAGATTCTGGGATCATTTAAAACAGGCTCTGGGAACTCAATTGGCCTTCGGTACAGCCTACCATCCCCAGACTGATGGACAGACTGAACGTGTAAACCAAATATTAGAAGACATGCTGAGAGCATGTGTCCTCACCTATGGAACCAGTTGGGAAGAAAGTCTGCCATATGCCGAGTTCGCATACAACAACAGCTACCAGGCCAGCCTGCAAATGGCACCTTTTGAAGCCCTATACGGACGGAGGTGTCGTACCCCGCTAAATTGGTCAGAGACCGGAGACAGCCGTATTTTCGGCCCAAACATGCTCAAAGAAGCCGAGGAAAAAGTCAAGCTAATCAGGGACCGACTCAAGACCGCTCAAAGCCGACAGAAGAGTTATTACGATCAGAAACATCGTGGGGTCAATTTTGAACCCGGTGAATTTGTGTACCTACAAGTATCACCTATGAGGGGAATGCAACGGTTTAAGGTTAAAGGGAAGTTAGCACCAAGATTCATTGGACCATTTTGCATAGTGGCACAAAGAGGCACTGTAGCCTACCAGCTAGACTTACCCGAAGACTTGTCCGACATTCACAACGTGTTCCACGTCTCTCAACTAAGGAAGTGCGTAAGCAAACCAGAGAAGCAAGTATCCCATGAGAACATTGACGTGCAGCCAGACCTCACTTATCGGGAACGCCCAGTAAAAATATTAGAGGAGTCTGAAAGGAGAACCCGACAGAAAACCATCAAGTTTTTCAAAGTTCAGTGGAGCAATCACACCGACAGTGAAGCAACTTGGGAAAGAGAGGATTTTCTTCGGACAGAGCATCCACACTTATTTGAGGAACAGCTGAAATCTCGGGGACGAGATTTTTCCTAAGGGGGTAGGTGTTGTGACATTCCAAAAATTTTAATTGGTTTTCATCAAAAACTTTGTTAAAAAAAATTTAAGAGGGCATTTAAAACTTCTTTTCCAGTAATCCTTCCTCTTAAAAACTTCCTTTTCTTTGGCAAGAATTTTATTTTTGCTTCAAACTATGGTATTTGATCTTTTGAAACTTCTTCTCTGTTGGTTCCCTCTCAAATTATTTTGGGAGTTTCATCCTTTTCTTTTAAAAAGAAACTCTATGAAAATTTGGGATTTTCATATCTTGGAAACCACCTATGACTTTGTATTTTTGCCCATCTGGTAAAACCCCTCCAAAAAACCTCCCCTTCTCCTTGTAATCAACCTAAGTTCTCTGTCCCAACTCATTCAAGCAAGTTTTGGATTTTATTCTAATTATTTTTCCCCTCAAATCATTTCTGCAAATTATTTGGAGCCTGAGAGATTTTCAAAGCAAGTACCCTATTGCATTTGAGTTTTGACCTCAAACCAACTCCTCTGGATTGTCCTTAGCATCCACAACCCAGAACCATCTTGATCCACTCCTCCTCTTTTCAAATTTTTCAAAATTCAGTCTCTGCAAGTTTGGACCAGATTTGCCAAATTTGGTGAAATTCATATCTACACTTCTCCAAAAATTCCACCAAAATTCAGGCAGCCTACTGGAGCAATGA
Organism: Triticum urartu; assembly: GCF_003073215.2. NCBI lineage: Eukaryota > Viridiplantae > Streptophyta > Magnoliopsida > Poales > Poaceae > Triticum > Triticum urartu. The sequence goes on along the minus strand of NC_053026.1, from coordinate 40,099,567 downwards.
GAAGCCACTCCACAAAAAATCAGCTCAAGGAAAAATCCCCAGAGACCAGAATCATTCTGTCGAACACTTGACGTGCACTGTTGCTGTTCATATTCAGAAAAATTCAGTTTTCAGTGTCGTTTTCGTCCGTCAGTATCAATCACGCGTAGACAGTGCGCTTGGCGCGTTGCACGCGGCTTCTTCTCCCTGGCCAGTACCCCCGCACGCGCGCTTAGCGTCTTCCCGGCGTCGGTGGCGCCCTTGGCCGCCCGCGCCGGCGTGTCTTGCAGGCGGCCGAACCCCGTTACAGCCGACAGGGGACAAGAACGGCGGCTCAACGCCGTTCGCGCCGCCACGCCCCTCTGCTCTCCGCGTGGCCTCATGCATGCCAGCGCACGCCCGTGGCACCGTCGCCGTGGCCCGGCAAGCACGGAACGTGCTCCCTGCCGCCGACGGGCCCGCGCCGCCCCGTTCTGTCGAGCTCGCCCATAGCACCAAATCCAAGCCTGGTTTAGCACCTAAATGGAACCGGTGGACCTCCACGATGACGCCCAACTCCCTAATCCCCCCGACCAAGCTCTGCGCCGCCGTAACCTTCACCGGAGATCCCCGTTCACGGCCACCGCCTCGGATCGCCTATAAAAAGGACCCCGAGCTCGCTCACGAGCCCACACCTTCACTGCACCTCTCCAAGACCCTGCCAAGCCACCAGGAGGACCTCGAGGAGGTCTCCTCCCCCAACTCCGGCCGCCCCGATCCGCCTCGGCCTCCACCTCGATTCGCTCCGGTGAGGCCGCCCCGGCGCCCAAATCTTGTCTATAGCCTCCTCTAGCACCCAGTAAGCTAATGCCAGCATCAATTTGTCCTTCACAGCTCTCTCCGACAGTCCCTCGACCACCCGAGCCGCCGTCCGCCGGAGCAAGGCTCGCCGCCGACGTGGTACTCGCCGACGCCCCCCACCACCACCAACCGACGCGGAAAGGTGCCCTGAACACGGAGGTACCTCCGATCCCCCTGCCTCGCCGTGATCGCCGCCGGCAACCACCGCGGCTCTCGGGCCAGGCGAACTCTGCCGCCCCGTTTGAACATTCAAACCTGACGGTGCGGGACCCGCCTGTCAGCCTCTCTATCCTGTCTGAGCGAAGCGTTTTCTGAAACGTCTTCGTGCACGTATGCGCTTTCCCTCTGGGCTGGCGGTAGTCGACCGAAGCGTCTTTCTGTTTTATGAGCTAGCCCCTTGGAAACCTTCTGTTTCATTACAGATGAGTCCCTGGACAAAACCTTTATAACTTTTAAACAGAAAAGTATTTTTGATTGATTCTTTTTCTGTCCTCTTTAAAATTTTGTCTAGTTTTTTATCAGATTTATTTGAAAAATATTTGGAATACTTTTTGTGCACCTCTTGGTATTTACGATAGCGCATATATTTTCTTTATACCGTAGATACCGAAGGAGGTGACGGAGCCGCGAACTTCACCGAGCTAGGCTCCGACTACTCCGAACCAGGCAAGCATGTTTGAACTTTTGATATGATGAGTGTCTTGGCATGTTTTGCATTTAGTTAGTCTCATGGCATGTTGTTGAGCATACCGATGAACGTTATTTCCATGCATTGTTGAGGTAAGTGAGTTCGATGATCCATAAGTGGATGGATGTGAGTATGAATGGCCATGTGTTGGCATGAGGATGGGTAAGATGGCAGTGTTGTAGCATGCCAGTCTTATGCCAGGCTGTATGACTACAGTGTCAAACCGTATCGGTCCAGTTCCTCCCATTTCCTTCCCTGTACTACCACATGTTTTCCGCAAGGAATATGGCTTAGTAAGTTGCAAACCGCTTTCCTGGTACACACCAAAAGGAGAGGCCGGGATGATGGTTCCATGGCCCTGGATTAAAGCCAGTCATCCGGTCAGGGGGCATGGGTGTTTCCGGTTGGGACCGAGAGGGGGGCACCCCTTAGAGCGCGCGTATATAAATTTGATCCCATGCTATTCGAGATTGTGATCTCCCCGTCTCAAAAGTTTTTCTTGGACGATGTCTAGGGTGATTCCTAGCATCGAGAGGTAGGATGGGTGTGTACTGGTTAGCTGTGTTTTCTTCCGAAATACCGTAAACGGAACTAGTCCTTCGTGACTACGGAAATCCGTTGGCTGTGGGAAATTTTTGTACAAACTCTGCAGAGTCATATATTCCTTGAATCATCTATTCCATGTCCAAGTTCAGTATTATCTTATCCTGACAAGTGCCAGTTTGATGACAGAGACTCCGGTGAATCGCATGAGTGCTAAGTCCGGTTAAATGATTATTCCTGTGGATGGACTAACCCGTTTATTTTCATGAATTGAATGTTTATTATGAGTATTATTTACTTGTGAATAAAAGCCCTTTCTGCGATGTCGCTTAGACGTCCGACTGTGGCATTTCTTTTTTTTTAAAGCCCTTTCTGTGATGTTCCCCGACGTCCGACTGTGGCATTTCTTTTAAAGCCCTTTATGTGGTGTCGCTAAGACGCCCGACTGTGGCATTTCTTTTAAAGCCCTTTCTGTGATGTCGCCCCGACGTCCGACTGTGGCATTTCTTTTAAAGCCCTTTATGTGGTGTCGCTAGACGCCCGACTGTGGCATTTCTTTTAAAGCCCTTTATGTGGTGTCGCTCAGACGCCCGACTGTGGCATCATTTCCTTTATATTTATTTGTTCACCTTTCGAGGCGTCGCTTCAGACACCCGATTGGTTTTCATGTATGTTTTGTTGGGATTTCAGGTGGACTACCGCCGTTTCCCTTTTACTTACTTCGTTACGCTAATTTTTGAATGTACATTGGTGAATTAATCATGACGCATTCATGCATGCATTTGTTATATCTTATGTCCGAACTGTCTTGCGAGTACTTTCAAAGTACTCACTGGCTTGTTGATTTGGCCAGATGCTGACGAAGGCGATCTCATGGATGAAGAATTTGATAGCGAGTCCGACGCCTAGAGGAGTCCCAGTCAGTCTCGTGCGACCCTGGATTTGGTCACTGTATTATATCCGCTTCCGCTACCAAATAAATTCATCGAGCCTCACCTCGACGCTCGATGAGATGCCAGTTTTAGAGTCATGTATCTCACTCCCTGCTGTGTTTTTCCACCACCACCCTATCCTCGAGTCAGTAGTATGCCCCCACACCACTGTGTCATGTCCGCCATTATGTATAATTATTGGCGTGCTTGTAATAATTTGGTTGAGCAACCGTAGCTCAACCCTGTAATATATTTTATGCTACTGGCTTATTGTATCAAGAATTTGTCTACCGGTTAAGGAGAATTTTTCCCATACTGGATTCAGAAGATTGGTTTCTCAATAAATATTTTTATTGGAAACCGGTCGTGACATATATAAGGGAAAGAGATACATAGTTGGCTTACAATCGCCACTTCACACAATTACATGAATAAGCATTACATCAACCAGATACAATCAAGGTCGACTACGGAACCAAAATAAAAGAAGACTACCCCAAATGCTACACAGATCCCCGATCGACCCCAACTGGGCTCCACTACTGATCAACTAGAACGAAACAACACAAAGGACAAGATCTTCATCGAGCTCCTCCTGAGCTTGGTTGCATCATCTGCACGGACTCATCGGCACCTGCAAGCTGGTTTTGGAAGTATCTGTGAGTCACGGGAGCTCAGCAATCTCACACCCTCGCGATCAAGACTATTTAAGCTTATGGGTAAGGTAAAGGTATGAGGTGGAGCTGCAGCAAGCGACTAGCATATATGGTGGCTAACATACGCAAATGAGAGCGAGAAGAGAAGGCAAAAGCACGGTCGAAACTATGATCAAGAAGTGATCCTAGACAACCTACGTCAAACATAACTCCAACACCGTGTTCACTTCCTGGACTCCGCTGAAAAGAGACCATCACGGTTACACACGCGGTAGAAGTATTTTAATTAAGGTCGACTTCAGGTTTTCTACAACCGGACGTTAACAAATTCCCATCTGCCCATAACCGCGGGCACGGCTTTCGAAAGTTCAAATCCCTGCAGGGGAGTCCCAACTTAGCCCGTGATAAGCTCTCATGGTCAACGAAGGATATACCTTCTCCCGAGACATTCCGATTAGACTCGGTATCCCGGTTCTACAAGACATCCTCGACAATGGTAAAACAAGTCCAGCAACACCTCCCGAATGTGCCGACAAATCCCGATAGGATCTGCACATATCTTGTTCTCAGGGCACACTCAGATTGTCCAAACTTCTGGTAGGCCAACCCAGAGTTGCCCCTGGTAGCCCCGGACATCGCTCGGTTGGACCAACACTCGGAGGAGCACTGGCCCGCGGGGGGTTAAAATAAAGATGACCCTTGAGTCTGCGAAACCCAAGGGAAAAACGGCTAGGTGGCAAATGGTAAAACCAATGTTGGGCATTGCTGGAGGAGTTTTATTCAAGGCAAACTGTCAAGGGGTTCCCATTATCACCCAACCGCATAAGGAACGCAAAATCCGGGAACATAACACCGATATGACGGAAACTAGGGCGGCAAGAGTGGAACAAAACACTAGGTGAGAGGCCGAGCCTTCCACCCTTTACCAAGTATATATATGCATTAATTAAATAAGAGATATTGTGATATCCCAACAAGTAAACATGTTCCAACAAGGAACAACATCTCCATGTTCCAACAAGGAACAAACTTCATCTTCACCTGCAACTAACAACGCTATAAGAGGGGTTGAGCAAAGCGGTAACATAGCCAATCAATGGTTTGCTAGGACCAGGTGGGTTAGAAGCTTGGTTCAACAATATGGGAGGCATGATAAGCAAGTGGTAGGTATCGCAGCATAGGCATAGCAAAAGAGCGAGCAACTAGCAAGCAAAGATAGAAGTGATTTCGAGGGTATGGTCATCTTGCCTGAGATCCCGCAAGGAAGAAGAACGATTCCATGAAGAAGACAAACGGACGTAGTCGAACAGATCCTCACAACACGACGTTATCGGAACTAACCCGAAGAAGCAACACCGGAAAGAAGCAAACAACATAGTGAATAAACATCACGTAAGCATGGCACGATGCGCAAACAAGTATGATGCATGTCCGGTTTAATGAAGCATGACGTGTCAAAGTGCACAAGCAATCCTACAAATTAAGTGCAGCTCAATATGCAACGAGTTGCATATTGACGGAACACCACATCAATTATTTAGTCCTCTCTCGTTTAGGTACCCAACAATATTAAATGTTGTTAAACATGGCAAGAGATGAGGCATAACAAAACTACACCATCTAAACAATTTAAATGGGGCCGGATATAACAAATAACGAATCCGGTAAATCCCCATATGCATTTAGCAATTTGGTGCAACAACAATTTTAAACATTTTCGATGTTGTTATCATGATGCGGATGACATGTTCAAGTTTATGAAATTTATGAAAATGTTGGCATGTTATAATATATGGGGCATTTTGTCATCGTGGTGGAAAGAAAGGGTGCCACGGTGATGAATCCGAAAATGATGCCATGACAACATATCGGTTCCGGTAGCTCACAGGGATACCGGTGCAAAAGGAAGTGGGAGTGAGTGTGTCATGCAAGATGATGGGGTGATCCCGGTTGCCGGGTTCCCACGGGTGGACACGGCATGGCAACGAGGAACTCGCAAAGAACAACTCGGACACGGAGCAACACACGGTTCAACTCATACATCGCAAGCATTCGGTCCATGGGCAGTCGTCTCGGGGTTATACCTTCGAAGCATGCGTTTCGGGTGGAACGAGTTCGTAGTGGAAGTAGTCGTTCATGGGTCTTCGAGGTAAGTAGTGGATCACGCGACGGTAGTCGAAGTAGTCGTCCTATCGTTCATCGGCGATCATCGGAGCGGTAGTGGAAGTAGAGGCTCACGGCGTCTTGTTGAAAACCACGGCGGCGGTAGTCGTACACAATCATAGATGTTCAGGGTCGTCGGGGTACTTGTCGGTCGGGCCTTGACGGTCTCGTTTTTACGACGGTAGTCATGCTAGTCGGCGGTAGTGAAACTTGACGGTCCGAGGGCTCCGGGCATCGTGGTACTTGGCGCAACACCGTGTAGTCGTACATTTGAAGAGGAACTTGGCCATCCGAAGGTGTACTTGGCGAACAACGGTCATCGTGGTACTCGTCGGTCACTAAGTCGTTCTCGTAGGTCTTGGCGTTTCGTTCGGTACTCGTTCGAGCATCCGTTTGGTCTTGTCGGTGGTGTACTTGGCGAAATTCCACGGAGCCGGTCTTGCATCCCTGGATTCAGTGGCCTTGGCAATGACAACAAAAAGGCAGCAGGGAAGCAACACGTAGACAACGCAGGTGATAGGTAGCTCGGCAAGAGGCGGCAGGGCAGAGAAGCATCGGACGGCGAGGGACAAGAAGCTCCTGCAGGGCCGGTCTGGCGGCAGGGGAGGACCCGGCGAAGCGCAGCCTGATCCGGTGGCGGCGGCTTTGGCCCGAACGGAGGAAGAGGGAGGCGAGGGCGCGATGATGGAGGGCGGCGGCACTGGCAGGTCGGGTCGCCGACGCGGGCGCCATGGCCGGAGACGGGGAGGCAGCGGCGAGGTATTGCGGCATCCATGGCGGGGCAAGGCAGGAACACGAGAGTAGGAGGCTGCTGGAGGCGGCGCTTGGTGGCGGTGGAGCCGAGGAGGAGGTCCGGTGACGACCGGTGTTGTTGCTCCGGCGAGCTCCAGCCAAAATTGGGACGAGTGGTGCGGGGCCTTGCTCGAAGGAGTGGAGGGGCTCGGCGTGAGCGAGAGAGAGGGAGGCGCAGGTGGTTCGGACACGGGAGCGAGAGGTGGGGAGATCGAGCGAATGGAGAGGGAGAAGGAGTCGGGTGCGAGCGATCCTCTCCTGGCGGCGCAAGCAGGAAACGAAGGGGGGAGAGAGGATCGTCCAGAGGGTGTGGGCTAGGGTTAGGTGTAGGTGGGATGGCTGGGCCTTGGAGGGGCAAATGGGCCTGCGCTGGAGGTTGGGCCGGCCTATGCTATCTCTCTTCTCTCTCTCTCCCTCATATTTCCTTTAATAGAAAAGAATTGGAGAGACAAAAAGAAAGAGAGGGATAGGGAAAGAATTAGCGCACGCAAATAATATTCCCGAACTCGCAAAAATTCGCTAGTTCCAAGAAAAATAGGAGAGGCATGATCGCAAGGATTTAATTCAAAATCATTTGAATTTAATTCAAATGGTTTGAACACGGGCTAGGAATTAGAGGTATCCAAAAATGTTGAGGTTTTAGGAGGAGCCTCGAGAAAAGAGATGAGATATATTGGCAAGGTTTGAAGGTCAAAATTGAAGAGGAATAGACATGGGAATTATTTTGCACGTGTGTTACGATGATTCCAAATTAATGGAATATTTATAATAACTCCCTAAATATTAGGAGGATAAAGTTATAAAGAGAAGTCACTCTTCCCTCGATTTAAATGGATCAAAGATCCACACAAATTATTTAGTTGAGATGCAAAAGATTTATGACATGATGCAATGCACATGATGCAAAGATATGAAATGCATGACACGCAAGCAAATGACGAGGCAACAACAGCGAATAACTGGACGACACCTGGCACATCGGTCTTGGGGTGTCACAAGTTTCTACCGGAGAGTCAAGACGAAAACGTGTGCCAACCCCTATGCATAATTTCACAAGGTCACGGAACTCGCAAGTTGATCACGAAAACATACATCAAGTGGATCACGTGAATATCCCACTGTCACCATAGATAAGCACATGCAAGACATACATCAAGTGTTCTCAAATCCTTAAAGACTGAATCCGATAAGATAACTTCAAAGGGAAAACACAATCCATTACAAGAGAGTAGAGGGGGAGAAACATCATAAGATCCAACTATAATAGCAAAGCTCACGATACATCAAGATCGTGCCATGTCAAGAACACGAGAGAGAGAGAGAGAGAGATCAAACACATAGCTACTGGTACATACCCTCAGCCCCGAGGGTGAAATACTCCCTCCTCGTCATGGAGAGCGTCGGGACGATGAAGATGGCCACCGGTGATGGATCCCCCCTCTGGCAGGGTGCCAGAACAGGGTCTTGATTGGTTTTTGGTGGCTACAGAGGCTTGGGGCGGCGGAACTCCTGATCTAGGTTTCTTTTCGGGGTTTTTGTATTTATAGGAATTTTTGGCGTCGGTCTCACATCAGGGGGGGGGGTCTCAGAGTCATCCACGAGATAGGGGCAAGCCCAAGGGGTAGGGCGCACCCTCCACCCTCGTGGATGGCTCGGGACTCTTCTGGCCCAACTCTTTTACTTCGGGGGATTCTGTTGGTCCATAAAAAATCATCAAAAATTGGCACGTCAATTGGACTCTGTTTCGTATTCCTTTTCTGTAAAACTCAAAAACAAGGAAAATACAGAAACTGGCACTGGGCTCTAGGTTAATAGGTTAGTCCCAAAAATCATATAAAATAGCATATAAATGCATATAAAACATCCTAGATGGATAATATAATAGCATGGAACAATCAAAACTTATAGATACGTTGGAGACTGTGGCACCCCGGCTCAGAGAAAATCGGAACGCCCCGTATTCCAGCCTAGAGATCGAGGTAAAGTCTTCTGGAATACGGCACTGCTTAGCATAGAATAAACCAACTCTCTATTACAACACGAATATGATTACAAGGGTTCCGATATTACAATGAATAACATCGGCACGACGACACTACGCCAACCACGGTTGCTCTGTACAAGCAGCATAATACTTGAAGCAGCGGAACAACGAATGGCGATGATGAATTCCAATCCGCAGGGACTCTGGCTGGAACGTTTATCCTAGCTCGCGAACACATGAACAACACTAAACAAACAAGCAATCCAGGCACGACCTGCAAGCTGGCATGACACGCCAGGTCAGTACATTGAATGTACTTGCAAGCTCACAATAACCAGAAGCATTCAAGACAAACAACAGCATGGCAATTACAGGTTAAGCAGGAATTAACATGAGATCATTATAACCATATGACATGAGCACATGATATCCAAAGTAATACTCCAAATAATACCAGATACCATCATGAAAATAATCATAGCGCTAGAACAATATAAGCATAGCATGAACATATAAATCTGACGATACTAGCATGCAACATGATGACACTATATACACCAATTATTCTGCTCGGGTCATCTCGTAACCATCACGCGCATCACTTACCCACTTGGGACATTACATGACCATCTCAGGATCAAATCAAGCTTGGTATAAACAATATCGTAGTAATCATTAAATGACCACAAGGAGCTTGATCTTTACCCATGATTTCTCGCACAACATCACGAATATCCAACAACTCGATATCCTCGATACCGCGGTGATCATTACGGCGATCACAACCAAAGTAACTCATGATCCTTACGGCGATCATCACCAAAGTAACTCGTGATCCCTACGGCGATTACCACCAAAGTAACTCGTGATCCTTACGGCGATCACCACCAACTTATTTCATTACCGAACCGGGGTTGTCATTAATCAAGTTATTATTAATACTGTTGACTCATGGTGGGACCGACACGAACTGGGCCCTTATCCGTGGGCGCGGCTATCGATAGATTTAATATACGCTCTGCAGAGGTAGCACACTATACCCACGCCATGGAACCCATGGCCTCACACTCCCATTCGGGTGGACCAACGGCGTTCCGACAAAACCGATCTACTGCCATGACACTCTCCTGGCCACTCCGACCCACTCCCAACTGGGCTAGTCCTGGGTGGCCCCGTGTCTACCAAAGACACCCCGACCACCATCATGGTCAAAACTCCCTCACGGGGACCGGATCCATAAAAATAAAAACAACAGGCACACAAGGTTATGTCTGCTTACCGGGCCAGGGTACCGCACGCCCATAACCTTCCCTAGTTGGAGGCACCGGCGAGATGCACGACAATAGACCCAGTTAGGACCTTACCCAAACGGTAACTGTGGTTGCACCGGTCAGTTTCAATCTGGCGGCACCATGACTCAGCCAACAGTTGTTCAAGTTCAATTAAATCCGGTTAAACTTGAATGCAAAATGCTGAGCCATGATAAAATAACATGATGCAATTACAATGCATGAGCATGATATCAACATAATCACAGGATGCAACATAACTATCCACCACATCAACTATGAAATAATCTCCAACTAAACATGGCATAATGACGAGCATAAATATTACAAGTGCAACACTACTCATAGTATAACATAACATGACCACTAGCATCAACCATAAATAACACGCAAGAACTTATCAATAACATCACCGAGTAACACTTCACCAACTAACAGCAACGGAACAATGCCTATTAACAGTACTCGGTAACCGACGTTAGTCATGGACCGAAGAGCATGACCAACCCAACATGTGCTACTATCAAGCATGGCAATATGAAAGCAATACTAGCAACTAGCAGGGCAGGATAACCAGGTGCATAACAACATAACAAACAAGTAAGCACAATCCCAGAAGCATTTCCGAAACAACGATAACCATATTTTAAACAAGCAATCATTTAATAAATATTCAAGTTGAAAACCATGGCTACTGCATGACTATAATGCAAGTGGGTATTGTGGCTTGCCTGGGGTGACGGAGACTCTAGCAAGAAGTGCGGTGAAGCCCCGGAACGAAACGTCGGACGGTTTTCTCTCAGAGGAGGCTGATTAGAGGCAAGGGCAAAATGGTCATTTTCACTATGAAACCACCTCGTGAAAATGTTACCAAACTATAGAGCTCAACGAGACGAAGAAGTGAGCGCTGGTTTCACCTCAATCGGAGTTACGGTTGCGGAGTTATGAGGTGTAGAAGATCAGGGACCAATCTGTGAATAAACTTCAGCAAACAGGCCCCTGGGAGAAAACTGAAAACGCCTTCCAGCAGTTAACGTTTTCTGGAAAAGAAAACGCATTAGGAGCCGCAGTAGAGAGAAATACGTTTCCCTTAAGGGAAAACGGACTTTAGGCAAAGAAGGAAAGAAATACGCTTTCGAGAACTGAACACGTACTAACGTTAATACGTGTCCACTTGACACGTCAGCGTGGGCGCCTGGTCCACTGACGGGCCGGGCCCAGGGGCAAGGGAGGGAGGCATGGGCGCACGTCGTCTTCCTCCTCTCGCTCCTGTTCTCACATGAACAGAGGAGAGGAGCAGGGGAGGGAGCGGCGGCGGCCTGGCCGGCTCCGGCCGTCCCTGGCCAGGGCGAGGCCACCGGCGGGTGCGGCCCGGCGTGGCGCGTCCGTTCAGGGGGCCGGCCGGCCCCGGGGAGGAGAGGAGGACGCGGGGGCGGAGGAGGACCGAGGGGAGACAGAGGCGGCCGGTGGTGGAGGGGCTCGGCGCTGCGGCCACTACGGTGAGGGGGCAAGGGGGTGGGGCGGCTGAGTGGAACGAGGGGAATTCGGTGGACAGGTCAGGGAGGCGAGAGGGATCTTAGGTTGGCCAGAATCATGCTGCGGCCATGGAGGACGGAGGTGATCCGAGGCGAGGTGGGGCAATTCCAGAGAGCAAATGAGGTGAGGGAGGGAGCGATGAGGAGCGGGGGACCTCGGGCATGCCTTATATAGCCGAGGGGAGGCTTCTCGAGCTCACAACCGAGCTGGAGCAGTGCACTAATGAAGGTCAGAGGAGGGGCACTGCTCTAGCGGCGCATTAATGGCGAACCACGACGAGGCTCCGATGCAGAGAGATGAAGTCGATCACGGGGAAGCTCCAGGACACGAATTGAGGTCGATACGAGGAGGGAGGAGACGAGCATAGTAGCCGGAACAAGCCAGAGCATGCGTGCAGCCATGACGCCAGCGTGATCACCATGCGCACTGGCGGAAGCGGCGCTCTTTGGCGTGGCCAACCATGTCCAGTGGATGGACCTGGTGCTCTTAGTCCAAAGGAAGAAATAAATCGGTCCAGGGGCAAAGAAGCGATTTGCACTTAGCTCCAAAAGTAATTCAGTAACAAGGTGTTTGTAACTAGCTGTGGTTAAACCAGCAGGGTAACAAGGTAAATAATTTGTCTGGCGATGATCACACACCAAGGTTATGTTGATCACCAAAAATCAGACTAATAGGAGGAGTTTAGATGGTGGTTGCAGTAGAAAGTGCAACACTGGCCATAATTGGGGATTTGGATGATGCACTCACATACTTGATCTCTGTGAGCTGCAATTTGGCAGAGAGGGGTTTTATGATGATATTAAGATTTTGTAGAAATTTCATGCCATTTGGAAATACCAAAATGGCACTTGCTTCACAAAGCTTAATTCTGGACAAAAACTTGGAAAAATTATACAGGGTAATTGGATCAACCAATTGAGGTAAAACTTGTTGGGAGTAGTTTATATAGGTAGAAGCTTGTCCTGGTAATGTTTCAGCTCAATTGAAGCAATATAAAATATGGTTGCTTCACAAACTGAAAATATGACTAGAAACTAAGATTTGGAGCTGGGCTCACATAGTGAGTTACATGAGCTCATATTTGGTGGAGAGTCATTATTTGACACTAGGAAAACCCTGCAAAATTGCAACTCATTTGGATATGCCTAGAATATAGCTCCTTCACAAAGTTTCTTCCTGGACAGAAACTTTGGAAAATTGCTGAAAATATTTACTAGGCAAGTTGAGCTGAATTTTGGCATGAGCCAATGATATGGACAGGAGAAGATGTCCAAAAAGTTTGGGGTCAATCAAGAAAATATAAATATCACTTCCTTTGCAAAGTGCCATTTAGGGCAGAATAGGAAAAGAATTATTGGAGGATTATTTTTTAACATGGCAATGAAATATTTTGCCATATTGAAGGAAGATGTGACCCAAAAAATTTATGAGAATTATAATTTTAGGAGTGACAGAAATATAGGTTGCTTCACAACCTAGGGTTTTAAGGGTTATTCCTTTATCAGAAAAGGAATATTACCAAACAAAAGAATTTTGGGTTAGGTCAAGGATGGAAATGAGATGATCTTGAGATGATGATGATGATGATGAGGGTGAGAAGCCACTAGAAAACCTAGGAAGACATGGTCTTCCCAAGTTTCAGACCCTCATAGCCATGGAAAAGCAAATCAAAACAGGAAATCCCAGAAAATCACAGGAAAAAGAAAAAGGGCAAAAAAAATCCAGGCTGTTACAGAGACATATCACCTTACATTCCGCTTAATCGGCTAATGTAGTAAAGGGAGAACTGCCGTGATTGTGTTTCTGGTTCATCCGGACAAACACGTCAGTAGAGAAAGTCGAAAACTGACTGTCATGATGCGGCGAGAGCTGGTCAGTTATTCGGTGACTAAGTATAAATCTCTCGCGATTTCTCCGCATTATGCGATAGGCCGGCCTTCACTCGGCCGGGCCTTTACAGCACCCAAGTTCGGATAATCGAACAATACTAGGGGGTGCGCTCACACTCCTATTGTAAAACTCCTATGGCTAAGTGAGGGCGATAAAGGCAGATAGTCCGATTGCCTGGTTCACCGCACTAACACCTCCTTCACGGACCAATACGTTGGGTCAAGCGTGTTTAAGTGTCATACCGAACACCCTCGTACTACCTACGAGGGGGCTAAAGCCGACGACTAGTGATACGTCTCCAACGTATCTATAATTTTTGATGGCTCCATGCCATATTATCTACTATTTTGGGCATTATTGGGCTTTATTATCCACTTTTATATTACTTTTGGGACTAACCTATTAACCGGAGGCCCAGCCCAGATTTGCTGTTTTTTTACCTATTTCAGTGTTTCGAAGAAAAGGAATATCAAACAGAGTCGAAACGGAACAAAATCAACTAGAGAAGTTATTTTTGGAAGGAAACCTACCGGATAGACTTGGACCCTACGTCAGAAGATGAAGGAGGAGCTCACGAGGGTAGGGGGCACGCCCACCCCCCTGGGCGCGCCCCCTGCCTCATGGCCCCCCCTTCGGTCCACCGACGTACCTCCTGCACCCATATATACCTACGTAACCTAAAACTTCCAGAACGGGGATTAGATCGGGAGTTCCACCGCCGCAAGCCTCTGTAGCCACCAAAAGTCAATCGGGACCCTGTTCCGGCACCCTGCCGGAGGGGGAATCCTTCTCCGGTGGCCATCTTCATCATCCCGGCGCTCTCCATGACGAGGAGGGAGTAGTTCTCCCTCGGGGCTGAGGGTATGTACCAGTAGCTATGTGTTTGATCTCTCTCTCTCGTGTTGTTGATTTGGCACAATCTTGATGTATCGCGAGCTTTGCTATTATAGTTGGATCTTATGTTTCTCCTCCCCCTCTACTCTCTTGTAATGAATTGAGTTTCCCTTTTGAAGTAATCTTATCGGATTGTGTCTTTAAAGATTTGAGAATACTTGATGTATGTCTTGGTGATCAACTTGCGGGTTTCGTGACATTGGGAACCTATGCATAGGGGTTGGCACACGTTTTCGTCGTGATTCTCCAGTAGAAACTTTGGGCACTCTTTGAGGTCCTTTGTGTTGGTTGAATAGATGAATCTGAGATTGTGTGACGCATATCGTATAATCATACCCACGGATACTTGAGGTGACATTGGAGTATCTAGGTGACATTAGGGTTTTGGTTGATTTGTGTCTTAAGGTGTTATTCTAGTACGAACTCTAGGGTTGTTTGTGACACTTATAGGAATAGCCCAACGGATTGATTGGAAAGAATAACTTTGAGGTGGTTTCGTACCCTACCATAATCTCTTCGTTCGTTCTCCGCTATTAGTGACTTTGGAGTGACTCTTTGTTGCATGTTGAGGGATAGTTATGTGATCCAATTATGTTAGTATTGTTGAGGGAACTTACACTAGCGAAAGTATGAACCCTAAGCCTTGTTTCCTATCATTGCAATATTGTTTACGCTCACTTTTACCATTATTTACCTTGCTGTTTTTATAATTTCAGATTACAAATACCTTTATCTACCATCCATATTGCACTTGTATCACCATCTCTCCTCCGAACTAGTGCACCTATACAATTTACCATTGTATTGGGTGTGTTGGGGATACAAGAGACTCTTTATTATTTGGTTGCATGGTTGTTTGAGCGAGACCATCTTCATCCTACGCCTCCTATGAATTGATAAACCTTAGGTCTTCCACTTGAGGGAAATTTGCTACTGTCCTACAAACCTCTGCACTTGGAGGCCCAACAACGTCTACAAGAAGAAGGTTGTGTAGTAGACATCAAGCTCTTTTCTGGCGTCGTTGCCGGGGAGGTTAGCGCTTGAAGGTATATCTTTAGATCTTGCAACCGAGTCTTTTAGTTTCTTGGTGTATCACTAGTTTAGTTTATAAAAGAAAACTATAAAAAATGGAATTAAGTTTGTCTCATACGCTTCACCTTTTTAATATCTTTCGTGAGTATGATGGAAAGGATAATTGTGCTCAAGTGCTAGAAGAAGAAATCTATAAAATGTTTGGCACTAAATATTTGAATGATGAGCATGATTGCAATGTTGTTAGTATGAATTCCTTGAATATCCATGATGCTAATGATATGCAAAGCCACAAGCTTGGGGAAGCTACGTCTGATGAAGATGATATTTTTTGTCCCCCAAGTTTTGATGTGCAAATTTATTATGATGAAAGCATGCCTCCTATCTATGATGATTATTGTGATGACACGTATGCTTTAAAGAATAATGATAACCATGAAACTTGTCATCTTGATCTTAATTTTCAATCACATGATAGTTATTTTGTTGAGTTTGTTCCCACTATTATTCATGAGAAGAATTTTGCTTGTGTGGAGAGTAATAAATTTTCTATGCTTGTAGATCATGAAAAGAATGCTTTAGGTGCTGGTTATATTGTTGAATTCAGTAATGATGCTACTGAAAATTATTATGAGGGGGGAATATATGCTTGTAGGAATTGCAATAATATCAAGTTTCCTCCCTTTGTGCTTAAAATTTTGAAGTTATGCTTGTTTTACCTTCCTATGCAAGTTGATTCTTGTTCCCACAAGTTGTTTGCTCACAAAATCCTATGCATAGGAAGTATGTTAGACTTAAATGTGCTAGTCATATTCCTCATGATTCTCTCTTTATGTTACTATTCTTATCTTTTATGTGAGCATCATTGAAATCATCATGCCTAGTTAGGGGCATTAAACGATAGCGCTTGTTGGGAGGCAACCCAATTTTATTTTTGTTCCTTACTTTTTGTTCCTGTTTAGTAATAAATAATTAATATAGCCTCTGCTTAGATGTGGTTTTATGCTTTTAATTAGTGTTTGTGCCAAGTAGAACCTTTGGGAAGACTTGGGGAAAGTCTTTCTGATCATGCTGTAAAAATCAGAAACTTTAGCACTCACGAGAATTGCTGCCATTTTTATTTGGAGAGTGATATTTAGTTAATTATTTTTGCAGATGATTAATAGATAAATTCCTCAGGTACAGCTATTTATTTGAGAATTTCATTAGTTCCAGAAGTATACGTTTGATCAAGATTACTACAGACTGTTCTGTTTTTGACAGATTCTGCTTTTCGTGTGTTGTTTGCTTATTTTGATGAATCTATGGCTAGTAAAATAGTTTATAAACCATAGAGAAGTTTGAATACAGTAGGTTTAACACCACTATAAATAAATAATGAGTTCATTACAGTACCTTGAAGTAGTGTTTTGTTTTATTTCGCTAACGGAGCTTACGAGTTTTCTACTTTAAGTTTTGTGTTGTGAAGTTTTCAAGTTTTGGGTAAAAATTCAATGGACTATGGAACAAGGATGGAAATAGCCTAAGCTTGCGGATGCCCAAGGCACCCCAAGGTAATATTCAAGGAAAACGAAGAGCCTAAGCTTGGGGATGCCCCGGAAGGCATCCCCTCTTTCGTCTTCGTTCATCGGTAACTTTACTTGGAGCTATATTTTTATTCGCCACATGATATGTGTTTTGCTTGGAGCGTCAATTTATTTTGTTAAGATTTGCTTTCTGTTATTTATAACAATGTTTTGCATCTTTTATTTCAATAAAAGTGGTATTGATAGCCTTTACTATGCCTATGTTACAAGTATACATGTTGCTGTTTGAAAACAGAAAGTTTACCGCTGTTGCAATAATTCCCTAGAAAAGTCAGAATGTGATAAAATGTTGAAACCTTTTGAATATTAAGATATGATAAATTTACTACAGTGGGAATTTTCTTTCATAATTTTTGGAGCTAGGGAAGTATGGATGTTGCAGCATTCTTTACAGACTATCCTGTTTAGGCAGATTGCTGTTATGTTTGCATTGTTTGCATATGTTTGCTTCTTTAATGATTCTATTTGAGTATAGGACTATTAAATATGCAGAGGCATTTAGTATGCAATGTTGAATAATAATTTTAGTGATTTGCTACATTAGAGTATGATAAGGTTTTGGCAATGGTTTATACTAAATTATCTCACGAGTCCTTGTTGAGTTTTGTGTGGATGAAGCTTTTGAGATTTAGGGAGACCTTGATATGAGAGGAATTAAGGAGACACAAAAGCTCAAGCTTGGGGATGCCCAAGGCATCCCAAGATAATATTTTAAGAAGTCTCAAGCATCTAAGCTTGGGGATGCCCCGGTTGGCATCCCACCTTTCTTCTTCAACAACTATCGGTTAGTATCGGTTGATCCTAAGTTTTTGCTTCTTCACATGATGTTTGCTATTCTTAGATGTCATTTTATTTTGATTTGCTTGCTGTTTGAATAAAATACCAAGATCTGAAATTATTAAATGTTAGAGAGTCTTCACATAGTTTCATAATTATTCAACTACTCATTGATCTTCACTTATATCTTTCGGAGTACTTTGTCATTTGCTCTAGTGCTTCACTTATATGTTTTAGAGCATGGTGGTAGCTTTATTTTGAAGAAATAGATGAACTCTCATGCTTCACTTAGATTATTTTGAGAGTCTTAAATATCATGGTAATTTTCTTAAAATCCTAATATGCTAGGTATTCAAGAATAATAAAATTCTCTTATGAGTGTGTTGAATACTAAGAGAAGTTTGATACTTGATGATTGTTTTGAGATATGGAGGTAATAATATCAAAGTCGTGCTAGTTGAGTAGTTGTGAAATTGAGAAATGCTTGTGTTGAAGTTTGCAAATCCCGTAGCATGCACGTATGGTAAACGTTGTGTAACAAATTTGAAACATGAGGTGTTATTTGATTGTCCTCCTTATGAGTGGCGGTCGGGGACGAGTGATGGTCTTTTCCTACCAATCTATCCCCCTAGGAGCATGCGCGTAGTACCGAGGTTTTTGATGACTTGTAGATTTTTGCAATAAGTATGTGAGTTCTTTATGACTAATGTTGAGTCCATGGATTATACGCACTCTCACCCTTCCATCATTGCTAGCCTCTTCGGTACCGTGCATTGCCCTTTCTCACATTGAGAGTTGGTGCAAACTTCGCCGGTGCATCCAAACCCCGTGATACGATACAATCTATCACACATAAACCTCCTTATATCTTCCTCAAAACAGCCACCATACCTACCTATTATGGCATTTCCATAGCCATTCCGAGATATATTGCCATGCAACTTTCCACCATTCCGTTTATCATGACACATTCATCATTGTCATATTGCTTTGCATGATCATGTAGTTGACATCGTATTTGTGGCAAAGCCACCGTTCATAATTTTTCATACATGTCACACTTGATTCATTCCTGGTACACCGCCGGAGGCATTCATATAGAGTCATATTTTGTTCTAATATCGAGTTGTAATCATTGAGTTGTAAATAAATAGAAGTGTGATGATCATCATTAATAGAGCATTGTCCCAAAAAAGGGGCCAAAAAAAAGAAAGGCCAAATAAAAAAAAGAAAGGCCAAATAAAAAAAGGGACAATACTACTATCCTTTTTCCACACTTGTGCTTCAAAGTAGCACCATGATCTTTATGATAGAGAGTCTCTTGTTTTGTCACTTTCATGTACTAGTGGGAATTTTTCATTATAGAACTTGGCTTGTATATTCCAACAATGGGCCTCCTCAAGTGCCCTAGGTATTCGTGAGCAAGCAAGTTGGATGCACACCCACTTAGTTTCTTTTGATGAGCTTTCATACATTTATAGCTCTAGTGCATCCGTTGCGTGGCAATCCCTACTCCTCGCATTAACATTAATCGATGGGCATCTCCATAGCCCATTGATTAGCCTCGTTGATGTGAGACTTTCTCCTTTTTTGTCTTCTCCACATAACCCCCTCATTATTTTATTCCACCCATAGTTCTATATCCATGGCTCGCGCTCATGTATTGCGTGAAAGTTTATGAGTTTGAGATTACTAAAGTATGAAACAATTGCTTGGCTTGTCATCGGGGTTGTGCATGATGAGAGCATTCTTGTGTGACGAAAATGGAGCATGACTAAACTATATGATTTTGTAGGGATGAACTTTCTTTGGCCATGTTATTTTGAGAAGACATAATTACTTAGTTAGTATGCTTGAAGTATTATTATTTTTATGTCAATATGAACTTTTGTCTTGAATCTTTCGGAACTGAATATTTATATCACAAGTAAGAAGAATTACATTGAAATTATGCCAACTAGCATTCCACATCAAAAATTATCTTTTTTATCATTTACCTACTCGAGGACGAGCAGGAATTAAGCTTGGGGATGCTTGATACGTCTCCAACGTATCTATAATTTTTTATTGCTCCATGCTATATTATCTACTGTTTTGGGCATTATTGGGCTTTATTATCCACTTTTATATTACTTTTGGTACTAACCTATTAACCGAAGGCCCAGCCCAGATTTACTGTTTTTTTGCCTATTTCAGTGTTTCGAAGAAAAGGAATATCAAACGGAGTCGAAACGGAATGAAATCAACTGGAGAAGTTATTTTTGGAAGGAAACCTACCGGATAGACTTGTACCCTACGTCAGAAGATGAAGGAGGAGCTCACGAGGGTAGGGGGCGCGCCCCCTGCCTCGTGCCCCCCCTTCAGTCCACCGACGTACCTCCTGCACCCATATATGCCTACATAACCTAAAACTTCCAGAACGGAGATTAGATCGGGAGTTCCGCCGTCGCAAGCCTCTGTAGCCACCAAAAGTCAATCGGGACCCTGTTCCGGCACCCTGCCGGAGGGGGAATCCTCCTCCGGTGGCCATCTTCATCATCCTGACACTCTCCATGATGAGGAGGGAGTAGTTCTCCCTCGGGGCTGAGGGTATGTACCAGTAGCTATGTGTTTGATCTCTCTCTCTCTCTCTCTCGTGTTCTTGATTTGGCACGATCTGGATGTATCGCGAGCGTTGCTATTATAGTTGGATCTTATGTTTCTCCTCCCCCTCTACTCTATTGTAATGAATTGAGTTTCCCCTTTGAAGTAATCTTATCAGATTGAGTCTTTAAAGATTTGAGAACACTTGATGTATGTCTTGGTGATCAACTTGCGGGTTTCGTGACATTGGGAACCTGTGCATAGGGGTTGGCACATGTTTTCATCATGATTCTCCGGTAGAAACTTTGGGCACTCTTTGGGGTCCTTTGTGTTGGTTGAATAGATGTATCTGAGATTGTGTGACGCATATCGTATAATCATACCCACGGATACTTGAGGTGACATTGGAGTATCTAGGTGACATTAGGGTTTTGGTTGATTTGTGTCTTAAGGTATTATTCTAGTACGAACTCTAGGGTTGTTTGTGACACTTATAGGAACAGCCCAACGGATTGATTGGAAAGAATAACTTTGAGGTGGTTTCGTACCCTACCATAATCTCTTCGTTCGTTCTACGCTATTAGTGACTTTGGAGTGACTCTTTGTTGCATGTTGAGGGATAGTTATGTGATCCAATTATGTTAGTATTGTTGAGGGAACTTACACTAGCGAAATTATGAACCCTAAGCCTTGTTTCCTATCATTGCAATACCGTTTACGCTCACTTTTACCATTTTTCACCTTGCTGTTTTTATAATTTCAGATTACAAATACCTTTATCTACCATCCGTATTGCACTTGTATCACCATCTCTTCGCCGAACTAGTGCACCTATACAATTTACCATTGTATTGGGTGTGTTGGGGACACAAGAGACTCTTTGTTATTTGGTTGCAGGGTTGCTTGAGAGAGACCATCTTCATCCTACGCCTCCTATGGATTGATAAACCTTAGGTCATCCACTTGAGGGAAATTTGCTATTGTCCTACAAACCTCTACACTTGGAGGCCCAACAACGTCTACAAGAAGAAGGTTGTGTAGTAGACATCAACTAGCCAACTCTTAGATGTCATAAACAGCCGCACAAGAGGAGATATCTTAAAATAAAACAAGCAAGATATCATACATAAGCCTTGATTCATGATACAGGATTGAACAAGATAGACACATTTATTCAAAAATGATGTCCTTCGAACATTGACCCTCTACAATGTGGGATCCTTTCAGGACATCGAAGTACCGCTCCAGCGTGCGGTGCTCTTTGCCTGCGGGCGGTCCCTCGGTTGCAAGTTTGACGGTGTCCATCTTCACCCACTGCACCTTGACACGGGCGAAGGCCATCCGCACACCTTCGATGTAGACCGACCACTTCACGGCATCAAGCCGAGGGCAGGCACTAACCAGCCACTTCACGAGACCTAAGTAGCTATTGGGCATGGGTTTGGCGGGCCAAAGACGGATTATCAAACCCCGCATGGCCAATTCGGCTACCCTATGCAGTTCGGTCCACTACTTCAGCGGATCGCTGAGGGGCATGTGATGCTCTGGCGCAAGGTACTGCGACCAGAACAACTTCTCTATTGAGCTCCCCTCGTCGGCCTGGAAGAACTCCGAGGCATCAGCAACACTCCGGGGTAGGTCCGCAAACACTCCTGGAGAACTCCAAATCCGGGTTAGCAAAATATACCTTTTCCTCACAAATTTGCTCTGCCTGTTAAAGGCCTTACCCACCACAATGTGCTTTGCCTCTAGGATTTCCCGAACAACACTTTGGGCTTCGGCCCGGCTTCCTGTGCGCTTTGGAGTGCCTTATCAAGTTTGCAATTTTGCTCCAAACTCTTGTGCTCCAAGGACTCGCATTTGCCTATGGCATCCTTGAGCTCTTGCTGGACTTCCTCCACCCGCGATTCATGTTTAAGGCGGGAGTCTCGTTCCTCCTCCACCTCCTTCTTGGCCTCGGCCAGCACACTCTTGAGGGCCTCGACCTCAGACATGTCAGCTGCAAACATAATTATGAAGCTCATTGAGATACCACATCATCGCTGACATCATTTCAGACGTGTTTCGGTATTACATACCTTGCTTTTCTTCTAACCTCCGCCTTAGCTCGGACGCTTCAGCGGCATGGGCAGCTGACACCTGTTTTGCCACCTGGTTGTTCAAACGGATATGTACATTAACCTCCTGCGTGAGTTATTAGATCCTCTGTTCGGTTTTTCTTTCCGAACACCGAACAGAGTCTCAAGGGCTACTATCTATACACAGGCATTCTTTTTATACAGCTAAAAGACACTGTAAAGCACATACCTCAAAGCCTCTTAAAAGGCTAGTGTAGGCTTCGCTCCATCCGCTTTTTGCAAACTGAACCTTTTCAATCACCGTACCCATAAGGGTACGATGTTCTTCCACAATGGTGGCACTCTGAAGCGCTCTCACCAGAGTGTTCGGTGCCTCCGCATTGACAGAGGTCGCCGGTGTAGTAGGCATGCCCCCTTCTTGCAAAGAGGGTTGCTCATCTATTTCCAG
Organism: Triticum urartu; assembly: GCF_003073215.2. Lineage (NCBI taxonomy): Eukaryota > Viridiplantae > Streptophyta > Magnoliopsida > Poales > Poaceae > Triticum > Triticum urartu. The sequence goes on along the minus strand of NC_053026.1, from coordinate 40,076,877 downwards.
AACCGTGTGGGTTTCCGGAGTGACATTTGGTTGGGGGCCAAACTGGACATGGCCCGCATCTCCAGTCTCCATGGGGGTTGGTTACCCCATGTTCTCGGTAGTCGAGGTGTCACCCTTCGGCATCGCCTTGGCAGCCTCCGGCACCTCTCCCTGTTCCATAAGGGTCCTTTGGGACGACACCTCGGTGTTGTCCGCTGCAGTGGGGGAGGAAGCCGGTGGAGGCAACTCGCTCTCCATCATGTTTGGACCTAGCGAATTCCCAGAAGAGGAAGATCGTTGGGGGAGGACATGAACCAGACTATAGCATGCAATTTAAGCATATTATAACTATAAGCCAGAAAAGCTGGACATATATATACCTTTGAGTACTTATGATCTAGCCTGGGGCTTCGGCTTGGGGTGCCACTCGTCAGCGCCCGACTCGGAGTCATCCATAAGGGAGGTTCTCTCTTTCTTGGACTCCTCCGCCTCTAGATCAGCAGAGGATGCCCTTTTCTTCTTCTCCCCCTTAGGGGGGAGTTGCTCTCTTCCTCCTCCTCTTCCTCTTCATCATGGGAGGAGAGGGTTCCGGTGTCCTTGGACGCTACGTCCGAAGCACCCTTACGGTGGAGGCCACTCTTGGCCTACTTTCCCTTCTCCTTGGCTTTCTTTTTCGGCGCCTAGTACGGCGCCGGGACCATCATCCTCGTCAATAGAGGAATAGCTGAGTCTTCGGGTAGCAGAGCCGGACAGTGAATCCGTTCCACTTTCTTCATCCAGCCCTGCAAAAGAAAATGGAGAGTTTAGTGTGCTCCTTCGACTCGCAAAGTAACGTTATCAAAGAACTTACGGGGGTCGCAGCGTGGGTTCTGTCGTAGCCGAGGTCTTCGGTTGTCTCCGGCCATGACTTCTGGGTCTTGAAGAGTAGCTTCCACATGTCTTCGGGCTTCATGCCGAAGAACCGCTGCAGGGCCCAAGGACCAGCCGGGTTGAACTCCCACATAAACTCTTGACGCGCCTGACAGGGGAGAATCCGGTGGAAGAGCATCACCTGGATCACGCTGGCGACGTTGGTATCCTTATCTACCATGCTCTTGATACGTTTCTGTAGCATCATCACCTCGTCAGACGACGCCCAGTCCAGGGCCTTGTTGAGCAAGGATGCCAGCCACATTGGGGGTCTGGACTTGAACTCCGTAGGAGCAGCCCATGTGGAGTTGCGGGGCTCTATGACATAGAACCACCCCTGTTGCCATCCCTTCACGGTTTGCACGAAGGTGCCCTTGGGACAAGTGACGTTGGGAAGTTTGCTCACCATAGCGCCACCACAATCCGCGTGCTAGCCGTCCACCACTTTCAGCTTCACGTTGAAGACCTTGAGCCATAGGCCGAAGTGGGGGGAATACAAAGGAATGCCTCTCATACGACGATAAATGCCAAAATGATGAGGAAAGAATTTGGGGCTAGATCATGGAAATCTAGCCCGTAGTAAAACATGAGGCCGCGAACGAAAGGATGAAGGGGAAACCCCAGTCCGTGAAGGAAATGAGGGATAAACACTACCCTCTCGCCGGGCTTTGGTGTGGGGATGATCTGCTTTTTGGCTGGGAGCCGATGGGCGATCTCCTTGGCCAGGTACCCCGCTTCCCGGAGTTCCTTGATGTTTTTCTCCATGACGGAGGAAGCCATCCACTTGCCCTGTGCTCCGAATCCGGACATGGCTGGAGTACTTTCTGGGAACGGAGAGGATTGAAGCTTGGGCACTGGAGCTTGAGGGCGGATGGGCCGAGGAAGGGGAAGGCATGGGGTAAAAGGGGGGAATTTTATCTCCTTATAAAGGCAGGGAATATTATGCGTCCCCCACGAGCCTTAAAGTTCGCCTATTTCCAAGGGGGCGTGCAAAACGGCATGGTTGGGTTTCCCAAACCCGTATTGATGAGAATCCCGTAATAAGGGGGCACGGTCTCTGCTTTTACAAGATGTGTCATCGGTGGTTGCATCTCGAAACATGAAACCGGAGGCCGAAAAATGGTTTGAAATAATAAAATGGTCGGACATAACGTCTCACCAGTAAAATCTTCAGAGGATAGAACTTATCTGTATTCTGCCCTTGTGATTATTCAAAGGTATGACTATTGTACAGAGCCAGATATAGTACTGACGATCAATTACTTTGAAGCATTCAGAGGAGGAACCCGCCTTGCAATGCCGAAGATAATCTGCGCGAGGCGGACACATCATCATTGAAGACTGGTTCAGGGTCTACTAAGGGAGTCCGGGATTATGGGGTCCTCGGGCGTCTGGGCTATGTGATATGGGATGGACTAATGGGCCATGGAGGTACAAGACGGAAGACTTTCCCCGTGTCCGGATGGGACTCTCCTTGGCATGGAAGGCAAGCTTAGCATGCGGATATGAAGATTCCTTTCTCTGTAAACCGACTCTGTACAACCCTAGCCCCCTCCGGTGTCTATATAAACCAGAGAGTTTAGTCCGTAGAGGAAATGATAATCATATAGGCTAGACATCTAGGGTTTAGCCATTATGGTCTCCTGGTAGATCAACTCTTGTAACCCATATACTCATCAAAGTCAATCAATCAGGAAGTAGGGTATTACCTCCATCAAGAGGGCCCGAACCTGGGTAAACACCGTGTCCCCTGCCTCCTGTTACCTTCGATTCTTAGAAGCACAGTTCAGGACCCTCTACCCGAGATCTGCCCGTTTTGACACCAACACTCGTCGTTGCTTTGCTACTTCTTTTTCCCTTTTCCCGGTTTTTGCGATCATATGATGGATTCCAGGAATCAGAGGATCCCGAGGATGTTTCTACGTGGAGTCCGGCTTCGATCATTGCTACTATTGTGGAGTTAGGAGGTCCCAGGCAGGAGGCCTTGCCTTTTCGATCATTGCTACTATTTTGCTAGCCATCTTATGGCAACTTGTTTAACTTATGTTTGTACTCAGATATTGTTGCTTCCGCTGACTCGTCTATGATCGAGCACTTGTGTTCGAGCCCTCGAGGCCCCTGGCTTGTATTATGATGCTTGTATGACTTATTCATTTTTAGAGTTGTGTGGTGATATATTCTCGTGAGTCCCAGATCTTGATCATACACGTTTGTGTGTATGATTAGTTGACGGTCAAATAGAGGGCGTCACAGGTGCTTCTAGTGCTTCCATCTATCATGAAGAATTCTTTTGTTGCACAAAAACATGTTTCCATTGTGAAAATAGATCTTAGATAATAAATCATAATTGATTTTAAAGATTATTAGGTAGGAAAGATCACAATTTACCAAAAATATTTCCAAAACTTCCAGATTTGTTCGCATAGAGGAGATCAGGCGTGATTCTAGGAAGCAGTTATTAGGGAGCAAATCAAATTTATGTTGGTAATAAGGGATTCGGAAGCAGAAATATTCACCGGAGTAGTTACCACAAATCACGCATTTAATAAAGAAATCTAACCTACCAAATGCAGCTTCCATCACAAATCGAATGT